>NC_045427.1:334290859-334492210 GCF_902635505.1 Sarcophilus harrisii | reverse complement strand
ATTCTGTGTCAATTAATTTGTGGTATTTACCTTTGGTTACATCATAGTATCTATGTCTATTTAACTCCAAACTTGTCAGAATGACGTATATGGTTTTGATAATCAGCCAGGTTCCTGAGAATTGTTTAAATATAAAGTCCCTTGTGATTATTGAGACATTTGATGGTGATCTGGTAGAAAAGGATAGATGGTATCTGAATAGACTATTAGTAGAGAGGTTTAATAGAGAAAATGAGAGATCTGTTCTTTCCATATTTATTCTTTTCCTCCTCCTTGTATTCTTCATATTACTGCCATATCAATCTTTTTGCTCACTGGTTCTGGTAATGTTACTGCCCTGAAATACTTTCAATGGTTCCCTATTCACTACAAATTAGTGCCCAAACTCCTTAGCCTGAGATTCAGGGTCCTTTAACCTTATGCTACTTTTCCAGGCTTATTGTGCCCTGTACAAACTGGAGTACTGTCCTGCACTTTTCCCACTCTAAGATTTTACTTATTTAATTAAATAAACATTTACTAAATATTTGAAACTGGAGCATGCAAAGCAGCTACAACCCTTTGCAAAATATCGTGGGCAGATAGGCCAACTGACAGAGACTCAAATCCACTGGTGAACCATTTCTCCCAGTGAATGAGCAGCAGAAATAAATGGTTCTGTGACCAAAGGTACTGAATAAGGTACTGAGGAGCACTTAGGCTTTAATAATAATGAAGATATATAAGCTCACCATCCTGGGCCATAGTCAGAGTTTACCTTTTGGCTTGCCCCTGGGCTTCAATGACTCTGGATGAGAAAGTAAGGGTGAAGACCTTTTCCAACTCTTTCTCACTTAAATCCAATTTATATTCAAATCAAGACTCAATCAGTGTTATTATTGGTTCTCCTTGAAAGCAAAGACTAAATAACAACTAAACACTTGTTATATAAAAAGATTATATAATAAACTCTTGAAAATAAAGAAACATGGACGTTTCGACTCCAAGGAGTCTTACATACCCTGAAAGTTTGGTGGATATCAAGTTCCATAAAAGGCAAATATATCATGTAATTAAAGATGAGTATTAACATAGATTATATTATAGTATTATATCCCAATAGGAGGTGCTAGAGGAGGAAGCTATACCACTATATCATCTAAAGATAGTTTTGTTTTGGAAGATAACAGGATAAGGCAGGAAAATATCTGTCTCTCTCCCAAATTCCCTCCTGTCCCCAAAACTTGAAATAATGGCTCAGAGTGAATTTTCAGAACGTCAGAAAATAATTAAAACTCACCCCAGCAGTTTTCCAATTTAAGACAACTTGAGAAGATGAGAGATCTGCCTCCTTGGAATAATAGTATGAAGGATAATCTAGCGCAGCATATGCTTTGAGTTCTGGTAAATACAACGAGTATATATTTGCAAAGAAGAGACATGTAGTTTAGGCTAGAATAAGAAAGTCACTAAGATAAGATGAAGGAAATGAATCAATGTGAAATAAGAAAGGTGAAGTTTTTAAATTTATGAGATCCAGGAAGAAAAATGATAGAGAAAATTGGGAGGGTAGAAAAGGAAGATACCAGTGAAAAGGCAAGAGAGTTGTATTCTATTTCACTGATAGTATGAATAGAGGGTCTGAAAATAAAGGATTTAATTCATTTGAAGAATGTATGAAGTGTTTCTTTTTTGTTTTAAGCTCATGATGAGACTACTGAATAAGATAAATAGAAAAACTTGCTATGCTTGGTTCCAGGGTGGAGAGAGAGCAGAGACTTCAATTGCAGGTTGCAGTTACAACGTAGAAAGGAGGTTAAGGTTACAAAAGAACAGCAGGGGAGCCAAGATGGTGGAGTAAAGCCAAGAAGCTGCTCAGAGTTCTCTGAGTTTCCTTCTAAAATCATTTGAACCCAAGCCTCTGAACAGTTTGATGAAACGAATCTCCTTAGCCCCATAGACTGAAAAAACTTCAAAGTAAGTCTGAGTGGAATAGCAATGTTTCAGCCTGATTGTTGGGCAGCCAGGAGACTTTTTTCCTGAGGCAACATAATTAATTTATTTGCTCAGGGGGTCAGCACAGCTAGGAGGCTAAGTGTCTGAGGTCAGATTTGACCTCAGGTCCTCCTGACTTCAGGTATGGTGCCTCATCCACTTTACCATTGGGGCTGCTCCCCCAGTGAGAGGGTCCTTTAACAGCAAATCAGTAACTAAAAACCCTGGTCCTGGCTCAGTAGAGGAGTAAATCAGTGAGCAGCCTCCAGGCCCAGCTCAGAAAGCAAACTCTGGGAACCAGGTTATCACTGAAAAGCAGAGGCAAGCTACTCGCAAAACAAGGGGCCCTATGATCAAAACAAGGTTCAGAACTGTACAAGAAGCTCAGGATAGCTTGCTATCCTTTATTCTAAAGTAGAGCACTATAAAGTAAAAGAATCCAATAGAAAAAAAGGAAGAAATGCAAAGAATAAAGCATTGACTGTAGAAACCATTGCAAAAGGAAGAGCCAAACATCAATTCAGAAGAGGACAAATGTGCATAGAGAAAACTTGAAAATTGATCTCAAGCCCAAAGAGCTGTCTTGAAGTACTAAAAAACTTTAAAAGGCAAATAAGAGGGTGGAAAAAATGAGAAAAGAAAACAGAGATATGCATGAGAGAGTCAACAGCTTGGAAAGAAAGGGGAAATACGACTTTAAAGGAGAAAATAACTCCTTAGGAAAACAATTATTGTAAAAACCATTGAAGAAAAAACACCCCTAAAACACCATAGAACCAATGAGAGCTAACTGAAAGAAAAGGAATGTCCACGAGCCAATGAAGCAGCCAAAATATTTCTCATACAAGCTTATCATTCTAGGTAATAATATTTGCTACGGTTTGCTATCAACAAAATCAATGAACCCGACATAACTTTCAGACAATTGAGCCCTCTCAATAACCTTAGCTCTAGCTGTCAACTAGTCTTGCCTTTCACTCTGAATAGTATACAAGGAACCATTACTAACAGGAACAACTTTTTCTTTAATATGACAAATTTTGTTCTCAATCCTGCATGTTAGTGACAGATGAATCTCCTAACACAATCTTAAGTTTTAGAGGTGTGTACTTAGAGCAAATTTCTAAACCAGGCCATTTGAACCAACTGAGAGACCCTAAAGAGAAATAATTGGAACCAAATTTTCATAAAATTAAAAGCAATTTCTGAAATTAAGAATGGAATCAATTCATTAAAATCATAGAATTGCTCAAAGAATTTATATGAAAAGCTATTTTTGTATAGTAATAATATAAGATATTTGATAATAATGATTATACGAATTGTTCCTATGCTGTAAATCCAGATGTTTTTTCAGTCTGTTCTTTACTTTAGACACAACCCAATTCAGTAATGTCTGACACAGATGATGGCAAAGCATCAAATTGCAGCAGACTGATGGCAAATTTGCTAGCATAAATGATCAGAGGAAGACAACCTCACTTATTTCACTTTCAATCTATATCTTAGAAGGCTGGGGTCACCCTCAAACCCTTTTAAGTTAGTAAGCACAGAAGAACTTTTCTGTCTTTAACTACTGCCTGTCTGTGGGTCATCAAATTTGTTATAGAAATACCTTCTGTAGTTCAAGTAGAATCATGAAATTGATTATCACAAACAGAATTAGAGTTATATCTTTATTATGTCAAACATAGATTTACATCCTAGACAAAATATAACTTAATTACATTATTTTAATAACTTCATAGCAAAATTACATCAGTAAGAGATAAAACTTCATTAACATATTGCAATTCAACCCCTTTGAGCCATATAAAAGAAACAATGACAATTATATACTTATGTTTGAAAGTGTCATAAAAGAAAATCATTAAACAAAATAATTCCATAGGAAAACAAACCCAGCGTTAAACAAATTGCAAACTGAGACAGATTAAGATTAAAACCACATTAAAGTTGACGAGGTGATTTATAGATCACTTAGAAAACATGGAAAACTGATCTCCTGCTTGGAATTTCCTTACTGATTATTTTGATTTCAGAGGAGACATCAGAGTTAGACTGCGCCTACAGCTTGTTCGGCCTATAAATACAATTAGAATGGATGGAATGTTTTTAGGCTTTCCCAAATATCAGATCTTTGGCTTTCAGAGGGCTCATAAAAACTTGAATTTTACTGAAAGAACTTAAATTTCATTAAATTACAAGAAAGAATATTTGAGTATTTGAGAAGAAGTGTGATATTTTTGTATGTTCAAGAGAATAGGAGAAACATTATCTTGATCATCATTTGAGTTATAGTGAAATGTCGTGATGAGGAGGAATAAATAACTTCCTTAGGCTTTATTAGGAATAGTCGTCAACTAGATTCCATGGAATAATTATTGAACATCTTACATACATTTTGCAATTATTTTAATTCACTCAAATATTCATCCATTTATTATAGCTATTACAGGCAAGATCTTTGAGACTTCTGGCCAAGATGGCGAGAGGAGGCACACTGTAAGTTCTGTGTTTTCTCAGAATCGATCTCATTACAGTCTGAATTGCTGAATTGAAAATAAACCATAGATAGTTAGCCAGAGAAGAAGATCCGATCTGATACAGGAAAGTCTGTTTTTGCTTGTGGACGGGATGGTTTTAGATTGCACAGGCTAGTGAATTGCAGTGGCAGTGGAGCCAGGCAGCTGCCTGTCCAGAAAAAGGTGACCAGAGTGGGTGGTGTGATCTCATAGCTAACTCTGGGAGAGCTGGCTACAGGATTGACATGCTGCCTGGTAGCAAGTCAGCAGCCCAGCAGAGAAGCTAAAAACACCTGGGGTGAAGAATACAACTTCAAACAGCTGACATTTGTGACTGGCCACCCTCCCACGTCTCAGCACGCTCAGGAGTCTCAGGGTACAGGTGGCACAGTCTCAGAAAAGTCAGCTGCACCCTCCACTTCCACAAATCAGAGGTTCAAATAACACCAGCCAGCCCCTCCCGTCAAAAAGCATTCACGGGTTTTTTCTTTTTTTCTTTGCTAGTTTGACTCTGACTGCCTCTGACAAAATGAGCAAAATTGAAAAGGAGCAATAATGACTAAGTTTTATACAGACAGAGAGCAGGACTTAAACCCTGAGGGAGACTAAAAACAGACTGTCTCCAGGTGAATCCAAGAGGAGGAGACTATCTGTTCTAAGTTAATAGATGAATTCTAAAGAAATTAAAAAGGCTTTCACAAGACAGTTAGGAAGAAAAATGGGAAAAGGAGGGAGACTTTCTACAAGAGTCTGAGAAGTCATCTCCACCACTTAAAGACAGAATGGACAAAGAAATCAAACTTGAAACAGGGATTAGAGAACTGAAACAGAAAATAGGCTCTTTTTAAAAATAAAATTATGAAATGGAAAAATCTCCATAGAACAAAAAACAACATAATTGGACAATTAGAAAGACATTAAAACAATGAAGAAAACACTTTGAAAATTGAATGAAATAAATGGAATTGCATGACTGAGGAGACAAGAAGAATCATCCAAAACCAAAAAAAATCAAAATAAAATGCACACCTCTGGGAAACAACAGACCTGGAAAAATAGGTAGAGAGACAATCTGAGATTTATTGACCATAGAAAATATGATGAAAAAAGAGTCTGGAGCTTTTTCCAGGAAATTTCGAAGAGAACCGCCCTAGAAGTCATAGAAACAGAAGCAAATAGACATTGAAAGACTTACCGATCACCTACCGAGAAAGGGATCCCAAAATCAAACACCAGAAATATAGTGGCCAAAAGCCACAACCCTCAAAAGAAAGAAAAAAATACTCCAATCGGCTAGAAAAACCCAATTCAAATGTATAGGAGCCACAATAAGGATGACCCAGGATCCCGCAGCATCCATATTGAAAGATCGTAGGGTATAATATGATATTCCAAAAGGGTAAGGAACTCGTATGCAACCAAAAATAACTTACCCAGCCAGAATGAGCATCTTTTTCCAGGAAAGAAGATTGTCATTCAATCAGAAATAAGTGAATTTCTCACCATTTTGGTGAAAAAACAGAACTAACAGAAAGTTTCATCTAAAAAAATATAGAAACTCAAGAAAAAACTTAAAGGTAAAAAAGAAACTTGGGAACTATATCAGCTGTAAAGATGTATAAAAAAATGCATGCATAATCCTGTTCTAGAAATTAGAGGTGGAAAGGACATTGTACCACAAAAAGGGTAAAGTGGGGCACTATATCTCACAAAGAGGCAAAGGAAACCTATTATACCTGAGAGAAAGAATTGAGGGGACAGTTATAGGTGGCATTTTATCGCTATCAGAATTGGCTTCTAAGAGAAAAATTAGATATAGTCTAATAAGGGAGAGTTCTCCTATCTCATTGAAAAGTGAGAAGGGAAAAGAAAAGGGAAGGTTGTCACAGAAGGGAATATGGAAACTGTGAGGGAAAGGAGTAAGATAGGGAGAAATTAAGGTAGGGAGGAGGATACCAAAAGGGAGGCTGTGAGAAGCAAGTGTGGTGCTCATAAGTTTAATACTGGGAAGAGGTTAGGGGTATGGGAGAAAAGCATAAGCAGGGGTTAACCAAGATGGCAAGTAATACAGAATTGCAATTTTAAATAAAATATGATTGCAAACTCTACAAGAGGAAGTGATTAGAATGGATTAAAAGCTGAATCCTACAATATGTTGTTTTACAGGAAATACACCTGAAGTGTGAGATACATGCAGAATAAAGGTAAAAGGATGGAATAAAATCTACTATGCTTCAGGTGAAGGCAACAAAGCAGGGGTAGCCATCCTGATCTCAGATCAAGAAAAAATAAAAATTGATCTAATTAAATATGATAAGGAAGGGCACTACATCTTTTTTTTTACTTTTTTTAATTTAATATTTTTATTTACAGGATATACATGGGTAAATTTACAGCATTAACAATTGCCAAACTCTGTTCCACCCTTTTTTCACTCTTTTACTCCCCAACCCTCCCTTAGATGCAGGGGTGACCAGTAGATGTTAATGTATTAAAATATAACTTAGAGGTTGCCAGCCGTTATACATGACCAAAACATTATTTTGCTGTACAAAAAGACCCTAGACCCTGAAATATTGTAATTATTTGTGAAGAAATCAAAATGGTGTGCATAAATATAGGGATTGGGAATTCAATGTAATGGTTTTTAGTCATCTCCCAGAGTTCTTTCTCTGGGCATATTAGTTCTAGCTCATTACTGCTCCATTAGTCGATTTGGTTGTTCTCATTGCTGAGGATGGCCTGTCCATCAGAACTGGTCATCATGAGCAGTATTGTTGTTGGAAGTATATATGATCTCCTGGTCCCGCTCATTTCACTCAGCATTAGTTCGTGGCCCTCCAGGCCTTCTGAAATCATCCCACACACATTTCACAGAACAGTAATATTCCATAATATTCATACCAATCTATTCAGCCATTCCAACCGATGACATCCATTCAGTTTCCAGTTTTAACACTACAGGCAATATGAAGGGCATCACATCTTGCTAAAGGGTATAGATAATGGACAGTATCAATATTAAACATATACAAAATGTCGTGCAGCATCCAAATTTGGGAAGAGGAATTCAGCAGAGAGCTGCAAAGCAGTTAGAGCAAACTATAATAGGGAGATCTCAACCTGTACCTCAGAATTAGATAAATCCAACCACAAAATAAATAATAAGAAAGAAGTCAAAGAGGTAAATAGAATACTAAAAAGTTAGGATATGAAATATCTCTGAGAAAACAAATGGAGATAAGGAGTACACTTTCTTTCAGCAGTTCATGGAAACTATAAAAATAGACTACAGGAAATAGGACATAAAACTTCAAACTGAACGCAGTAAGGCAGAAATAGTAAAATGCATCATTTTCAGACCACGATGCAATAAAAAATTACACTCAACAAAAGCTAGGCGTAAGACCAAAAATAATTGAGCCTAAATAATCTCATACTAAAGAATGATTAAGGAAACAGCAAATCATAGACATAATTAATAACTTCCACCCAAGAAAATTACACGAGACACGTACCAAATGTGTGGAGATGCAGCCAAAGTGGTACTAGGGAAATTTCATATCTCTAGAGGCCTTTGCATAAAATAGAGAAAGAGAAGGTCAATGAATTGGGCTGTAAATTCAAATATGCTAGAAAAGAACAAATTAAAAAGCCCCCAGTGAAACACTAAACTTGGAAATTCTAAAATAAAAAAGGAGAGATCAATAAAATTGAAAGTAAAAACTTTGAATTAATTAATAGGGACTTGGCCAAGATGGTGGCGAGAGGCCACAGCTGTGTAAGCCTGCATTTTCTCTCAGAATCCATCTCATTACAAGCCTCTGAATTAATGCCTGACTGAAAAACCCACAAACAGTTACCAAGAGAAGACATCCTGAGATTGGACAGGAAAGGTCTGTTTGTGCTCGAGGGCGGGACGGTTTTGGATCATGCACAGGCTGAGGGCAGGCAGTGGCAGCAAGATCCGGCAGGCAGCTCACAGCCGAGCAGACCAGAGGGGCTTGGGGTGTAATGCCAGCTGTCTCTGTGGGGAGAGCTTGCTACAGGATTGACATTTGCCCTTGGCAGCAAGTAAGTAGCCCAGCAGAGAAACTAAAAACACCTGGGGTGAAGAACAACCAAACACCTGGAGTTCCTTGGGACTGCCGCACCCTCCTCCACACAGTGTCTCAGCATGCCTCAGAGTCTCAGAGTGCAGCATAACACAGCCCTGGTAGTGCCCTCGCTGCTGCCCCTGCAGTCTGTAAAGGAAGTTTTATAACACCACCCAGCCCCTCCCAAAAGCAGATTCCATTTGGGGTTTTTTTTTCCTTTTTTTTTTCTTTTGCTAGTTTGTCTCTGATTCTTCTCTGACAAAATGGAGTAAAGTTAAAAGGACTTTAATAATACACAGCTACACAGACAGAGAACAGACTGTAAACCTGAGGAGACTAAAACAAATTATTTCAGGTGAACTCACAGAGGAGATCATTTGTTCCTCAGCACAGATGAATCTCATAGAAGAATTAAAAAGGCTCTCACAAGCAAGAGAGCTAGAAGAAAAATAGGAAAAGGAGAGGAAGGCTTGCAAGAGAGTCTAGAAGTCATCTCACTCATTTAAAGACAGAGGATAAAGCAGTCAAACTTGAAAAATAGGATTAGTAGGAACTGAAACAGAAAATAGTTTCAAAGAATAAAATTACAAAAGTAAAACATTCCATAGAACAAATTGACAATTAGAAAGATATAAAAAGTGAGTAAAGAAACACTTCTTTGAAAATAAGAGAGAACAAATAGAATTCAAGAAGGAATGGCAGAAGAATCAGTCACAAACCAAAAACCAAACAATGGAGAAAATGCAGAGACCTTTTCTGGGAAATAACAGACCTGGAAACAGGTCTAGGAGAGACAATCTGAGAATCATTAGACTCCCAGAAAATATGATGAAAAAAAGAGCCTGGACACTATTTTCCAGGAAATTATCAAAAGAGAACCGCCCAGAAGTCATAGAAACAGAGGGTAAATAGACATTGAAAGGATTCATCGATCACCGAAAGGGATCCAAAATCAAAAACACCAAGAAATATATGGCCAACCCAGAACCCTCAAACAAAGGAACAATACTCCAATTGGCCAGAAAGTAATCAAATATAGAGGAGCCAATATGATCACCCAAGATCGAGCAGCATCCAACAGCATCAGTACCGGAACATGATATATTCTGAAAGGCTAAGGAACTCAGCATGCACCAAAAATAACTTACCCAGACAGAATGAGCATCTTTTCCAGGGCGAGATGGTCATTCAACGAAATAAGTGAATTTACCTATTCTTGGTGAAAACCAGAACTTATCAAGAAGTTTGATCTGCAAATAATAACTCTGAAAACCTGTACAAAAGAAATCTTGGGAACTATATTTCTGCTGTAAAGAGATGTATAAAAATACATGCATACCTTTTCAAGAAATTGAAGGAAAGGATTGTATCAGAATGGGGTACTATATCCACAAAGAGGCAAAGGAAACCTATATCTGAGAGAGGAACGAGGAATAATATAATGTATATCTTACTGCCATCAGAATTATTTAGAAAATTAGATATATTCAATTTATGTTGAAACTTCAACCCATTGAAAAGTGAGAAGGGCAAAGGAAACAAGCTAAGCAGAAGGGAATATGGAAAACTGTGAGGGAAATGAGTAAGACGGGGAGGAATTTGAGGAAGTAAAAGGGAGTTACCAAAGGGAGGGGTGGAGAAGGCAGTTTCAAGTCATTACTGAAGGGAAGTTAGGAGAAGGAGAAAAGCATAAAATAGGGTTAACAAGAAGGCAAGCAATAGGCTGGTAATTAACGATAAATGTGTACGGGGTAAACCCCCATAAAGAGTGGAAGCAGTTAACAGAATGAGTTAAGTTGAACCACAATATGTTCTTTATAGGAAATAATCGAAGTAGGAGATACATGAGTAAGGTAAAAGGTTGAGCAAATCATACTATGCTTCAGGTAGTCAAAAAGCAGGATAGCCATCCTGATCTCAGATCAAGCAAAACAACAATTGATCTAATTAAATATGATATGAAGGGCACTACACCTGCTAAAGGGTAGCATAGATAATGAAGCATCAATATTAAACACATATGCACCAAGTCGTGCAGCATCTAAATTTCTTAAAAGAGAACTAAGAGAGCTGCAAGAAGAAATAGACAGCAAACTATAATAGTGGAGATCTCAACCTGCACTCAGAATTAGATAACCAAACCACAAAATAAATAAGAAAGTGTCAAAGAGGTAAGAAATATTTGCTAGATTTGATAGATCTCGAAAAAAAATGAAATGAGACAGAAAGGGAGTTAATTCTCTTTCAGTAGTTCATGGAACCTATACAAAAATAGACCATATGTTAGACATTACAAACCTCAAACTCAAATGGTAAGACAGAAGTGCAGTAAAGGCACTATTTCAGACCAGGCAATAAAAATTACATTCAACAAAAGCCAGGGAAAGTAGACCAAAAAATAATTGAAACTAAATAATCTCATACTAGAACATCAGTAAAGAAATATAACTTCACCAGAAAAATTATAATAATAATACCAAATGTGGGATGCCAAAGTGGCAAACACTTAGAGGCTTACTTGCATAAAGTAGAGAGAAGGTCAACGAATTAGGCTTGCAAATTCAAATGCTAGAAGGAAACAAATTAAACCCTCAGAATAAATTTGAAAATTCTAAAATGCGAGAGATCAATAAAATTGAAAGTAAAACTATTGAATTAATTAATGCAAACGAGCTGTTTGAAAACCAACAAAATAGATGTCCAGCAACTGATCAAAAAGAGAAAAATCAAATTGTTAGTCTTAAAATGAAAAGGAGAATTCGCCACTAACAAAGAGAAATTAGAGCAATACTGAAATTACTTTGCCCAGTCTCAAAACACCATAACTTATGAAATGTGGGAAGAATACCTTCAAAAATATAGCTTTACAGATTAACAGGAGGAAGAAGTAACATCCTAAACAGTCCCAGAAAGAAATATAATGCCACAACCAACTCCCCAAGAAAATCCCAGGAACAGATGGATTAAATGTGAATCAAACAACATTTAAAGAACAATTAACCCCACCTATATAAGTATTTGAAAATAGGACTGAAGGAGTCCTAACAAACTCCTACAACACAGATAAAATTATACCAACCTAGTAGGTTGAAATAGAGGCAAAAATTAGAGACCAATCTCAATGAACACAAATTCAATAAAGTCAGCACAGAAACTTCCCAGGATAATACACAATGATCAAGAGAATTACACTAGAATGCAGAATAGTCCAAGACAGAAACCATATTAGCATAATTGATCATATCAATAAGCAAACCATCAAGTTCCATATGATCATCTTAATAGATGCAGCAATTATATAAAACCAACATCCAACTTTGAGAGTATAGGAAGAAATGGATTTTTCTTTGTATACATTTAAAAAGTCCATCAGTAAGATCATATGCAATGAAAAACTGGAATCTTCCGGCAAGATTCAAGGAAGCAAGGTTGCCTAATGCTCATTATTATTCACACATTAAACACTAGTGTCGGCAATAAGAGTCATAAGAACTAAGAGCAGTGATGTTCAAATCACCAAGATGATATTTAGAGAAACCTAGAGATTCAAAGAAAACAGAAATAATCCAATCTTAGTATTGTTGCAGGTTAAAATAACCCTCACAACCTCAAATTTTTATACATCACTAACAAAATCCAAATAGTAAGAGATACAAAGAGAAATCTACTGAGAATAACTAGCGACAGCATAAATATTTGGGAATCTATATGCCAAAGGAAAGTCAAAATTATATGAGCAAAATTACAAAAATGCACACCAAAAAATAGTCAGACTTACAACAAATACTATGCCTGATAGTCGAGCAACATAATAAACTAATACCCTCAATTAATCCATACTAATGAAAATTAACAGATCAAGTATTAATCTAAAAATAACAACAAATTTATATGAATAATAAAACAAGAATCTCATAATCAATGAAAAATCAAATGAAGGTGGCCTAGCTGTACCTGATCTAAAATCTATTATAAAGGCAAACAAAACCATTTGGTACTGGCTAAGAAATGATTAGTTGATCAGGAAGAGGGTTATTTTAAAGACAGAATAGTCAACTATAGTAATATAGTGTTGACAAACCCAAAGATCCTAACTTTGGGATAAGAATTATTATTTGATGCAAAATCATTAGCATAACTGGAAATTAGTGGCAGAAATTAGGTAATGGACCCATACTTACCGTATACCAAGATGTTAAGATCAAAATGGGTCCATGATTTAGGACAGTGTCTGGACAAAATGAACAGATAGTTTATCCCAGGACTTGTGGAAGAGGAAGAAATTTGGTGACTAAAGACGAACTAGAGACCATTATTGATCACAAAATATAAAAATTTTGATTACATCAAATTAAAAGCTTTCTGTACAAACAAACTTTGACGAAGCAAACTGGGAAAACACACCTTCATATAAAGCACCTCTGATAAAGGCCTCATTTCCAAAAATATATATGAACTGACTTATTTATAAGAAACCAAGCTTATCTCCAATTGATGAATTATCATACAGATAATTTTCAGATGATGAAATGAATATTAATACCGTATGAAAGAGTGTCCACCACACAACTGAAACAAATTAACTGATTGGCTAAGATGACAGGAAAACAGAATACTGCTGAGACAGAAACAACGACATATGTCAGGAACAACCAACCATTCTGAGAGCAATCTGGAATTATGCCCAAAAGTTATCAACCAGCATACCCCTTTGATCCAGCCATGTTTTTCCACAGCACCCAAGGAGATACTAAAGAAGGAAAGGGACCAGTATGTGCCAAAATGTTTGTATGTTCTGTTTGTAGTGGCTAGAATCTGGAACCTGAATACGCCTAACAATTGAGAATGGTTGGCAAATTGTGGTATAAGAAATGTTAGGAATAATATTATGTTCAAAGAAATGACCAGCAAGATGAATATAGAAGTTTTAGAAATTATATGAACTGATGCTAAGTGAATATACAAAGAGATTGTTGTAAGCATCAACAATGATACTGTATGAAGATGTATTCTGATGGAAGTGGATTTTGACAAAGAGACCAATCATTTGGAAATGATCAAGATGATAAACAGCACCAAAGAAAACATGGGAAATGAATGTAAACTGTTTGCATTTTTGTTTTTCTTCCGAGTTATTTTTACCTTCGAATCCACCTCCCTGCAAGAAGAAGAAACTGATCTGCACATACATTGTATCTATGGGATATACTAGACATATTCAAATATAGACTGGTTGCCATCTAGGGAAGGGGTGGAGGGGTGGAGGGAAAATCGAACAGAAATGAGTGCAAGGGATAATGTTGTAAAACATTCTGGCATGGATTCTGTCAATAAAAAGCATATAATAATAATAAAAAAAGAATTAATTAAAACTAAGAGTTGGTCTCTATGAAAACCAACAAAATAGACAAACCTTAGTAAATCTGATTTAAAAAGGAAGAGGAAAATGAAATATAATCTTAAAACAGTAGAACTCACCACTAATAAAGAGAAAATTAGATAATTAGAATTACTTTTGCCCAAATTTATGGCAACTTGACAACTTGAAGAAATGGAAGAATACCTTCAAAATAGAGAGCTTCCCAGATTAACAGAGAAGAAGTAAATATCCTAATAGTCCCATCCTAGAAAAAGAAATAGAACAAGCTATTAACCAATTCCCTAAGAAAATCCCCAGGACAAGATGGATTTCATATGTGAATTCTACCAAACATTTAAAGAACAATTAACCTCAATGCTATATAAACTATTTGAAAATATGGAATGAAGGAGTCATAGAAACTCCTTTACGACACAGACATGGTAATTTGATACTATAAACCAGGTAGACTGAAAAACAGAGAAAGAAAATTATAGGACCAATCTAATGAATATCGATGGTAAAAATCTAAATAAAATTAAAACATTCATTTGATTTTTTCCTCATTAATTTTTGATATCCTTTGACCTTTATTATTACATATGAATTTTGTTGTTATTTTTCAGGATCATTAAAATATTTTCTTGAAAGTCTGACTGGTATAGCACTAAATAAATAGATTAGTTTAGGGAGAATTGTCATCTTTATTATATTCGCTCGACCTATCCAGGAATTATGCCCAAAAAGTTATCACACTGTGTATACCTTTGATCCAGCAGTGTTTCTACTGGGCATATACAACAAGGAGATTTCAAAGAAAGGAAAGGGACCAGTATTTGCCAAAATGTTTGTGGCAGCCCTGTTTAGTGGCTAGAAACTGAAAATGGAATGGATGCCCATCACCAGAATGGTTAGTAAATTCAGGTATATGAATGTTGGGAATATTATTGTTGTGTAAGAAATGACCAGCAGGATGAATACAGAGGCTTGAGAATTACATGAACTGATGCTAAGGAAATGAGCAGAACCAAGAGATCATTATACGCCAACAACGATACTGTATGAAGATGTATTCTTATGGAAGGGATTTCTTTGACAAAGAGACCTCCAATTCAGTTTGAATCTGATCAATGATGGACAGAAGCAGCTATACCCCAAAGAAAAAAATTGGGAAATGAACAAACTGTTTGAAATTTTGTTTTCTCCTGAGTTATTTTTTACCCTTCTGAATCCAAATCTCTGCAAGAAGAAAATTGTTTGGATCTGCACATACATTGTATCTAGGATATGCTACGACATTTAACATATATAGGACTGTTTGCCATCTAGGGGAGGGGGTGAGGATAAATCGAACAGAAGTGAGTGCAAGGGATAATGTTGTAAAAATTACCCTCAGCATTTTGTCTATAAAAAGTTACTGTAATAAAAATACTTAGGGTTAAAACAAATACAGAACTCTTCTTTAAAGTAAATTAATCATTTTGGTGAGACTAGTATTATATTTCGCATGTGCGTTCACACACACACACACACACACACACACACACACACACTTAAGTCTGTGAGTTTTCTAAACTGTGGAATTCTATTATCTGGATTATTGTTTTTCTTCACCTTTTTTTAAACACTAATAACATCACAGAATGATACCTCGACATGTTTATGAATTGGATTTAAGTGAGAACGAGTTGGGAAAAGTCTCAGTCTCACTCTTCCAGAGTTGTACAACCTAGTGGTGACAAAAGTTAAGACAGCTTGTGTTGCAATTTGGTATATTTGATATCTGGACTATGCACTAAGCACTTCACAGCATCATTTGAAGGCTTCATGGCTGTTGGACAAACTGTTCTCATCCACCTATTTTAGTGTGAGAAGTCTTCATGTGCTTGGGGTAGACATCGCTCTGAATCAGTGATAGTTTTTTTGAGATTAGAATAGGTTTCTTTGCATATATACCTTTAGGAAAACTCTTTCAGAATAAAGTCTTCAGCCCTGAAGGAGGATGGGAAGAAGAAGGCTCTCCAGCTTTTATTTTAGGCTTTTTTTAGTTTTGTTGCCATCATCCGCACAAAGATATATCTTCATTCAACATCCTACTGTAAACTCCTGGGGAAAAGATCAACACAGGGTGCAATTACAATTCAGGCTTATTTACATGGATTTTTGATCAGAGCTATCACTGTGGTCGTAGCACCAAAACTAGTACAATAATATCACAGTGGCACAGTCCAGCACATAATCTCCTCTCCCAGAGCATTCCTGCAGAACCTCTGTGGAGGTCATTTGACACATTATTTATCAAATCAGACTGAAGAAAGAAGAGAGCAGTAGAAGTTAGGTGTAAATAAATTTATGAATTTTCTAGAGGAGAGGTAGAGGAGTAATTACTGCAATTCTTTAGTTTCCTAGACTGGTGTTGACCTTAGCAGGGAGGGTGAAGAAAATTATAGATGGTTATTCTGTGTCAATTAATTTGTGGCATTTACCTTTGGTTACATCATAGTATCTATGTCTATTTTGAACTCCAAACTTGTCAGAATGACGTATATGGTTTTGATAATCAGCCAGGTTCCTGAGAATTAAGCTAAATTGCAAAGTCCCTTGTGATTATTGGGACATTTGATGGTGATCTGGTAGAAAAGGATAGATGGTATCTGAATAGACTATTAGTAGAGAGGTTTGAAGAGAAATGAGAGATCTGTTCTTTCCATATTTATTCTTTTCCTCCTCCTTGTATTCTTCATATTACTGCCATATCAATCTTTTTGCTCACTGGTTCTGGTAATGTTACTGCCCTGAAATACTTTCAATGGTTCCCTATTCACTACAAATTAGTGCCCTAACTCCTTAGCCTAAGATTCAGGGTCCTTTAACCTTATGCTACTTTTCCAGGCTTATTGTGCCCTGTACAAACTGGAGTACTGTCCTGCACTTTTCCCACTCTAAGATTTTACTTATTTAATTAAATAAACATTTACTAAATATTTGAAACTGGAGCATGAAAGCAGCTACAACCCTTTGCAAAATATCGTGGGCAGATAGGCCAACTGACAGAGACTCAAATCCACTGGTGAACCATTTCTCCCAGTGAATGAGCAGCAGAAATAAATGGTTCTGTGACCAAAGGTACTGAATAAGGTACTGAGGAGCACTTAGGCTTTAATAATAATGAAGATATATAAGCTCACCATCCTGGGCCATAGTCAGAGTTTACCTTTTGGCTTGCCCCTGGGCTTCAATGACTCTGGATGAGAAAGTAAGGGTGAAGACCTTTTCCAACTCTTTCTCACTTAAATCCAATTTATATTCAAATCAAGACTCAATCAGTGTTATTATTGGTTCTCCTTGAAAGCAAAGACTAAATAACAACTAAACACTTGTTATATAAAAAGATTATATAATAAACTCTTGAAAATAAAGAAACATGGACGTTTCGACTCCAAGGAGTCTTACATACCCTGAAAGTTTGGTGGATATCAAGTTCCATAAAAGGCAAATATATCATGTAATTAAAGATGAGTATTAACATAGATTATATTATAGTATTATATCCCAATAGGAGGTGCTAGAGTTCCATTTCTTCAGTTCTGACTTTCAGTGAATTATTTTCTTCATTTACCTTTTTTAGTTCTTTTTGTATTTGGCCAAATGAATTTTTACATGAGTTGTTTTGTTCTGTGAATTTTTTTCCCCATTTCACAAATTCTGTTTTTCAGGGAATTGTTTTTTTTTTATTCCTATTTTCCAATAGTCAAATCTATTTTGTAAGCTGTTATATGCTTTTTCCATTTCACTAAATCTATTTTGTAAGGATTTTTCTTCAGATGATTTCTGTGTTTCCTTTCCCAAACCCTCTTGCAATGTTCTTGTTTCTTTTTCCCAGTTTTCTTCTAGCTCTCTTTTAAGGTCCATTTTCATTTCTTCCAAGAGAGCCTTGTGAGATGGAATCAGTTTATATCACCTTTTTGAGCTTCATCTGGAGATGATCTGCTTTTAGTGACCTCAGAGTTTGAAATCTGTTCTTTCCTTTCACCATAAATACTATCTATTGTCAAAGTTCTTTTTGGTTTTTTGCTCATTTTTTTAAAAAGTTGAGATCTGCTTTTAGGGCAAGGGATATTGTCCAAGCTTCCTCTACAAGTGGCTGCAACAGCTGTGCTGAATCAGAGCTGGATGGGCAGGTCCTGTAAAATTCTGGTATTTTACAGTTCATTGTTTACCTTTTGTTGGATGTTTTATAACTTCTCTGTTGATCTATTGGCTTGCAACCAGGTCAGAGAAGCAAACATGGCTGTACATTCTTTCCTATAGAGTCTCCGCCCCATGGAGCCCACACCACCTGGGACAGTGTGCTGCCTGCACTTGCATCTGTGCTTGGCCTGCTTGCACTTGACCTCCCTCCCTCTGGGACCTATTGAAACAGTCCTTTTCTGAAGATCTTTGAAATGATCTTCTGCTGCTAATTTGTTACACTCCCAATATTTGTGGGTTCTGGCAGTCCAGAACTAATTCAGAGGTTACATTTGCTAATTATGCTGAGGGTCATGGGAAGAGCTCAGAAAAAGATGTATGTCTTCTCTGCCATCTTGGCTCTGCCCTTTCACTTCTTTGGATACAAATGCCTTCCTTTTTCACAGATCTGAGAGGTAAACTATCCTATGTTCTTCTAATTTGCTTATAATATCACTGTTTATATCTAAATCATGAACCCATTTTGACCTTATCTTGGTATGTGGTGTTAGGTGTGGGTCAATGCCTAGTTTCTTCCATACCAGTTTCTAATTTTCCCAGCAGTTTTTGTCAAATAAGGAGTTCTTATACCAAAGGCTGGGGATCTTTGGATTTGTCAAACACTAGTTTTCTATAGTTGTTGTTTATTTTGTCCTGTGATCCTAACTATTCCACTGATCAACTACTCTATTATTTTCCCTGAGGCAAGGAGGATTAAGTGACTTGCCTAGGGTCACACAGCTAGGAAGTGTTATGTGTCTTGAGGCCAGATTTGAACTCAGGTCCTCCTGACTTCAGAGCTGGTACTCTACCCACTACATCACCTAGCTACCCAACTCTCTATTTCTTATCCAGTACCAAATGGTTTCGATGACTCTGACACAGCTGGGCCACCTTCGTTGGCATTTTTTTCATTAATTCCCTTGAAATTCTTGACTTTTTGTTCTTCTAGATGAACTTTGTTTTTATTTTTTGTAAGTCTGTAAAATAATTTCCTGGGAATTTTATTAGTAGGACACTAAGTAGATTAATTTGGATAAGTATTGTGATTTTTATTATATTCACTCGACTTATACATGACCACTTGATATTTTTCCAAATGATTAGATCTGACTTTAGTTGTATGGAAAGTGTTTTGTAGTTCTGTTCATATAGTTTCTGACTTTCCTTTGGCAGATAGATTCCCAAATATTTTATACTATTGACAGTTATTTTGAATGGAATTTCTTTTTTTATCTCTTGCTGCTGGACTTTATTGGTAACATATAAAAATGCTGATGATTTATGTGGAATTATTTTGTATCCTGCAACTTTGCTATAGGGAAATTGGTGGAAAATTCTCCTTTTCATTTTTGAGACTAACAATTTGATTTTCCTCTTTTCTTTTTCTAATCAAATTAACTAAGTATTTATCTATTAGTTTTTTTTCATAATACCAATTCTTAGTTTTATTTATTAATTCAATAGTTTTCTTATTTGCAATTTTATCAATCTCCTCTTTTATTTTCAGAATTTCAAATGTGGTTTTTAATTGAGGGTTTTTAATTTGTTCTTTTTCTAGTTTTTTTTTTTTTTTTTTAGTTGTAAGCCCAATTGATTGATCTTCTCTTTTCCTATTTTATGCAAGTAAGCATCTAGAGATATAAAATTTCCCTTTATAACCGCTTTGGCTGCATCCCACAAATTTTGGTTTGTTGTCCCATTATAGTCAGTCTCTTGGATAAAGTTGTTGATTGTGTCTATAATTTGTTGTTTCACCCATTCATTCTTTAGGATGAAATTGTTTAGTTTCCAATTACTTTTTGGTTTATTTTTCCCTGGCCTTTTATTGAATGTAATTTTTATTGTCTCATGATCTGAAAAAAAATGTATTTACTATTACTGCATTTCTGCATTTGATTTTGAGGTCTTTATGCTCTAATATATGGTCAACTTTTGTATAGGTTCCATGTACTGCTGAGAAAAATAGTACACTCCTTTCTGTCTTCATTCAATTTTCTCCAAAGGTCTAGCATACTTAAGTTTTCTAGAATTGTATTTACCTCCTTAACTTTTTTCCTATTTATTTTGTGGTTCAATTTATCTAGTTCTGAGAGAGCAAGCTTGAGATCCCCCATTAATATAGTTTTGCAATCTATTTCTTCTTGCATGCCTCTTAGTTTCTCTTCTAGATATTTGAATGCTATATCACTTGGTGCATATATGTTTAGTATTGATATTATTTCATTCTCTATGATACCCTTTAGTAAAATATAGTTTTCTTCCTTATCTCTGTTAATTAGATCTATCTTTGCTTTTACTTCATCTGAGATTAGGATCGCTATCCCTGCTTTTTTTTTTTTTAACTTCACCTGAAGCATAATAGATTTTGCTCCAGCCTTTTATCTTCACTCTGTATTTAATTCTTCTTCACTCTGCTTTAAGCATGTTTCTTGTAAGCAACATATTATAGGATTCTGGCTTTTAATATAGTCTGTATTAATCTTCCATTTTATGGGAGAGTTCATCCCATTCACACTGACAGCTAAAATAACTAATTCTGTCTTTTCTGCCATCTTATTTACCCTAAGTTATGCTTTTCTCTTTCCTTTCCCCTTTCCCCTTCTCCCTAGTATTTTGCTTCTAATCACTACCTCCCTCAAACAGCTCTCCCCCATTAGAGCCCCTCCCCTTTTTTACACCTTTTCCCTAATACTTCTGTTTTCCCTTCTATTAGTCTTTCCCTTTCTTTTGCCCTTTCCCCTCCTACTTCCCTATAAGGTGAGACAAGTTTCTCTGTGAAACCAAATATGTCTGTTATTCTCTCTTTGAGTCAGGTCTGATGAGAGTAAGATTCATCCAATGTTCATCCTCCTCCTTTCTTTCCCTCAATTATAATTGGTCTTTTTTGCCTCTTTGTATGTAATTTCCCTTATTTTACCTCCTTTTCCTTCTTTTCCCAGCACTCTCCCCTTTCTACCTCCAGTTTCTTTTTCACATTATCATAATGAAATTAATTTATACCAGCACTCTCTAGGTATGCCCATTAAAAAAAATATAGTTCTCAAGAGTTCTTTCCTATTTACCTTTTTATGCTTCTCTTGAGTTCTGTTTTTAGAAATCAAATTTTTTATTCAGTTCTGGTCTTTTTATCAAATATAGATGAAATTATGTATATAACTGAATGTCCATATTTTCCCCTGAAAAATAATGCTCATTAGCTGAATAGCTTATTCTTGGCTGTAATCCAACTTCCTTTACCTTTCAAAACATCAAATTCCATAACCTTCAATCATTTAAGGTGGAAGGTGCTAGGTCTTAGATAATCCTGATTGGGACTCCTCAGTATTTAAATTGTTTCTTTCTAGCTGTTTGCATTATCTTTCCCTTGGTCCAATGGTTCTAAAATTTAGCCATGATATTCCTTTTGGTTTACATTTTGAGGTCTCTTTCAGGAGGTGATCAGTGAATTCTTTCAATGGCTGTTTTTCCTTCTGATTCTAAGACATCAGGGCTGTTTTATCTTATGATTTCTTGTAAGATAATGTCTAGGTTCTTTTTTTCATCATGGCTTTCAGGAAGTCCGATGATCTTTAAGTTGTCCTAGATCTATTTTTCAGGTCAGTTGCTTTTCCTAGGAGATATTTCATTTTTTTCTTCTATTTTTTCATCTTTTAAATTTTTTTTGACTGATTCTTGAAGTCTTATTGAGTCATTCACTTTCATTGGTTCAATTCTAATTGTTAGTATATTATTTTCTTTGGTTGCCTTTTTAAGCTCATTTTGTATTTGGCCAATTGAAGTGTTCTTTTCACTGTGTTTTTTTTTCATTTCACAAATTCTGTTTTCAACAAGTTAGTATCTTTTTCATATCTATTTTGTAAGGAGTTATATGCTTTCTTCCATTTCATCATTTCTATTTTGTTGGGAGTTATATGATTTTCCCATCCCTTCCTCTACAAAAAGGCTATTACAAACATTTTTGCACATGTTGGTCCTTTTCTCTTTTTTATGAGATTTCTGGACTATAGACCCAGTAAAGACAATGCTAGATAAAACGGTATGCATACTTTGATAGCCCTTTGGGCATAGTTTCTTTCTTTTTTAAAAAAATTTCTTAAAGCTTTTTATTTACATAACATATGCATGGGTAATTTTTAAACTTTGACTCTTGCAAAACTTTCTGTTCCAAATCTTTCCCTCCTTCCCCCACCCCCTCCCCTAGATGGCTAGTAGTCTAATACATGTTAAATATGTTAAATCCTATATATATATATATATATATATATATGTATATAGCCATCTTGCTACACAAGAAAAATCAGATCAAGAAGGAAAAAAAAACCTGAGAAAAAAAACAAATTGAAAGCAAACATCAACAGAAAGAGTGAAAATGCTATATTGGGGTCCACACTCAGTTCCCACAGTCTTCTTTCTGGGTGTATATGTCTCTCTTCATCACTGAACAATTGGAACTGGCTTGAATCATCTCATTGTTGAAGAGAGCCATATCAATCAGAATTGATCATTGTATAGTTTTGTTTTTGCCATGTATAATGAATCTCCTGGATCTGCTCAATTCACTTAGCATCAGTTCATATAAGTCCCTCCAGGCCTCTCTGAAATCATCTTGTTGGTCATTTCTTACAGAACAATAATATTCCATATCATTCATATATCATAATTCATTCAGCTATTCTCCAATTGATGGACATCTATTCAGTTTCCAATTTCTAGCCATTACAAAAAAGGCTGTTGAGCATAGTTTCAAACTGCTCTCCAGAATGGTTAGATAAATTCATTTCTCCATCAACAAGGTAAAAGTTTCCCAGTTTTTCCACATCCCCTTCAACATTTATCATTGTCTTTTCTTGTCATCTTAAGCAATCTGAGAGGTGTGAAGTGGTACCTCAGAGTTGTCTTAATTTGCAGTTATTTAAACAATAAGAATTTAGAGCATTTTATCATCTGACTAGACATAGCTTTAATTTCTTCATCTTAAATTTGTCTGTTTATATCCTTTACCAATTTAAAAATGAAAGAATAGCTTATATTTTTATAAATTTGAGTCAATTATTTTAGAAATGAGGCCTTTATCAGAACCCTTGATTCCCTCAGCTTTCTAGTTCACTTCTAATCTTGGTTGGATTGGTTTTGTTTGTACAAAAAGTTGTTGATTTACTATATCCAAAATTATCCATTTTGCATTTTGTAATGTTCTCTTATTCTTTGGCCATGAATTCTTTTCTTCTGCATGGATCTCAAAAATAAATCATCTTCTAATTTGCTTATAGTATTACCCTTTATATCAAAATCTCGAACCCATTTTGACCTTATCTTGATGTAAGGTTTTATGTGTTGGTCAATGTCTAGTTTCTGTCATATTATTTTCCAATTTTCTTGGGAAATTTTGTCAGATAATGAGTTTTTTTTTAATTTTTAATTGTCTTTTATTTACAGGTTATATGTATGGGTAACTTTACAGCACTGACAATTGCCAAACATCTTGTTCCAATTTTTCCCCTCCTTCCCCCCACCCCTTCCTTCAGATGGCAGGATGACAAGTAGATGTTAAATATATTAAAATATAAATTAGATACACAATAAGTATACATGACCCAACCATTATTTTGCTGTACAAAAAGAATCAGACTCAGAAATATTGTACAATTAGCCTGTGAAGGAAATAAAAAATGCAGGTGGACAAAAATATAGGAATTCAATGTAATGGTTTTTAGTCATCTCCCAGAGTTCTTAGATAATGAGTTCTTATTCCAAAAACTGTGTCTTCGGGTTTATCAAACATTAGATTACTATAGTCATTGATTATTGTGTCTTGTGAACCTAATCTATTCCACTGATTCAGCACTCTAGCTAGTACCAAATGGTTTTGATGACTGCTGCTTTATATTATGGTTTTAAGTCTGGTATAGCTAGGACACCTTATTTGCATTTTTTAAATTAATTCCCTTGAAATTCTTGACCTTTTGTTGTTCCAGATGAATGTTGTCATTATTTTTTCTAGCTCTATAAAGTAATTTCCTGGCAGTTTGATTGGTATGGCACTGAATAAGTAGATTAATTTAGATTAGATTGTCATTTTTGTTATCTGAGCTCAATCTACACATGATCACTTGATATTCTTCCAATTGTTTAGATCTAACTCTATTTGTGTGAAAAGTGTTTTGTAATTGTGTTCATGTAGTTCCTGAATTTGTCTTATCAGATAGACTTCCAAATATTTTACATTATCTACACTTATTTTAAATGGAATTTCTCTTTCTATCTCTTGCTGCTGGACTTTGTTGGTAACATGTAGAAATGTGATGATTTATGTGGATTTATTCTGCATGCTGCAATTTTACTAAAGCTGTTAATTTTTTCTCATGGTTTTTTATTTGATTCTCTAGAGTTTTATATTACCTGCAGAGAGTGATGATATTGTTTTCTCATTACCTACTCTAATTCCATCAATTTATTTTTCTTCTCTTATTGCTTAAACTAATATTTGGTAATACCATATTGAATAGTAATAGTAATAATGAACAGTCTTATTTCACAACATTTTTAAACAACATTTGTTGCTTCACAACATTTTGAGGAAAACTCCCTTTATTCCTATGCTGTCTAGTGATTTTAATAAAAATGGATGTTGTATTATGTCAAATGGTTTTTCTTCAGCCAATATAATTATATGAAGTCTGTTAGTTTGATTATTGATATAGTCCATATTATCCTAATGATTTTCTTGATATTGTATCCTGATATTGAACTTGATATTGAAAGCCCTGAACTCCTGGCATAAATCCTATTTGATCATTGTATATTATCCTGGTGATAAGTTGCTATAATTTTTTTTGCTAATATTTTAAGATTTTTGCATCAATATTCCTTAGGGAAATTGGTTTATAATTTTTTTTCCTCAGGCAGAAATAGTAAAAGTATTGATTTTAGATCATGATACAATAAAAATCACATGAAATATAATGCCAGGAGAAAATAGACCAAAAATTAATTGGAAATTAAATAATCTAATCCTAAAGAATGAATGGTTGAAACAACAAATCATAGACATAATCAATAACTTCATCCAAGAGAATGACAATAATGAGAGAACACACTAAAATTTGTGGGATGCAGCTAAAATGGTTATAAGGTGAAATTTTATATCTCTAAATGCTTAATTGTATAAAATAGAGAAAGAGAAGATCAATGAATTGGGCTTGCACCTAAAAAAAGCTAGAAAAAGAACAAATTAAAAACCCTCAATTAAATACCAAATTTGAAATTCTGAAAACAAAAGGGGAAATTAATAAAACTGCAAATAAGAAAACTATTGAATTAATAAATAAAAATAAGAGTTGATTTTATTAAAAACTAGATAAACCTTTAGTTAATTTAATTAGAAAAAGAAAAGAGGAAAATCACATCTCTAGTTTTAAAAATGAAAAGGAAGAACTTTCCACCAATGAATAGGAAATTAGAACAAAAATTAGAAGTTATTTTGTCCAATTATATGCCAATAAATTTGATAATCTAAATGAAATGGTGGAATATCTATCCAGGTAGATTTAAATTGCCAAATTAACAGAAGAGGAAACAGATTATTTAAATTGTCCTATTTCAGAAAAAGAAATAGACCAAGCTATTAATCAATGCCTTTAAAAAAATATCCAGGGCCAGATGGATTTACATGTGAATTCTACCAAACATTTAAAGAACAATTAATTACAATATTATATAAGTTATTTTTATTATAACTTTTTATTGACAGAACATATGTATGGGTAATTTTTTTAACATTATCCCTTGCATTCAATTCTGTTCCAACTTTTCCCTTCCCTCCCTCGACCCCCTCCTCTAGATGGCAGGCAGTCTTATACATGTTAAATATGTTATAGTATATCCTAGACACAATATATGTGTGCAGAACCATTCAGTTCTCTTGTTGCACAAGAACAATTGGATTCAGAATAACCTGGGAAGAAAAACAAAAATGCAAGTAGTCCACATTCATTTCCCGGTGTTTCTTCTCTGGGTATAGCTGATTCTGTCCATCATTGATCATTGAACTGAATTAGATCTTCTCTTTGTCAAAGATATCCACTATCATCAGAATTCATGCTCAAGCAGTATTGTTGTTGAAGTGTATAATGATCTCCTGGTTCTGCTCATTTCACTCAGCATCAGTTCATGTAAATCTTTCCAAGACTCTCTGTATTCATCCTGCTAGTCATTTCTTACAGAACAATAATATTCCATAACATTCATATACCACAATTTACCCAACCATTCTCCAATTGATGGGTATCCATTCATTTTCCAGTTTCTAGCCATTACAAAAAGGGCAGCCACAAATATTTTGGCACATACAGGTCCCTTTTCCTTCATTAGTATCTCTGTGGGACATAAGCCCAGTAGTAAAACTTCTGGATCAAAGGTTATGCACAGTTTGATAACTTTTTGGGCATAATTCCAGATTGCTCTCCAGAATGGTTGGATTCGTTCACAACTCCACCAACAATGCATCAGTATCCCAATTTTCCAGCATCCCTTCTAACATTCATCATTATTTTTCCTGTCATCTTAGCCAATCTGACAGATGTGTAGTGGTGTCTATGAGTTGTCTTAATTTGCATTTCTATGATCAATAGTGATTTGGAACACCCTTTCATATGAGTAGAAATAGTTTCAATTTCATCATCTGAAAATTGTCTGTTCATATGCTTTGACCATTTATCAATTGGAGAATGGCTTGATTTCTTATAAAAAAGAGTCAATTCTCTATATAGTTTGGAAATGAGGCCTTTATCAGAACCTTTGAATGTAAAAATGTTTTCCCAGTTTATTGCTTCCCTTCTAATCTTGTTTACATTCATTTTGTTTGTACAAAAGCTTTTTAATTTGAAAAAATCAAAATTTTCTAGCTCTTCTTTGGTCACAAATTCCTTCCTCCTCCACAAGTCTGAGAGGTAAATGATCCTATGTTCCTCTAATTTATTTATAATCTCATTCTTTATGCCTAAATCATGGACCCAATTTGATCTTATCTTGGTGTACAGTGTTAAGTGTTGTTATGTTGTTAAGTTAACATGCCTAGTTTCTGCCATACTAATTTCCCATTTTTCCAGCAGTTTTTCTCAAATAGTGAATTCTTATCCCAAAAGTTGGGTTCTTTAGGTTTGTCAAACACTAAACTGCTATAGTTAATTACTATTTTGTCCTGTGAACCTAACCTATTCAACTGATCAACTAATGTATTTCTTAGCCAATACCAAATGGTTTTGGTGACTGCTACTTTATAATATACTTTTAGATCAGGTATACCTAGGCCATCTTCATTTGATTTTTTTTTCATTAATTCCCTTGAAATTCTCCACATTTTGTTCTTCCATATGAATTTTATTGTTATTTTTTCTAGGTCATTAAAATAGTTTCTTGGGAGTCTGATTGGCATAACACTAAATAAATAGATTAGGGAGTATTGTCATCTTTATTATATTCGCTTGGTCTATCCAAGAGAACTTAATATTTTTCCAATTATTTAAATCTGACTTTATTTGCGTGGGAAGTGTTTTGTAATTTTGCTCATATACTTCCTGACCCTTCCTTGGCAGATAGATTCCCAAATATTTTATGCTATTGACAGTTATTTTGAATGGAATTTCTCTTTGTATCTCTTGATGTTGGATTTTGTTAATGATGTATAAAAATGCTGAGGATTTATGTGGATTTATTTTGTATCTGGCAGCTTTGCTAAAGTTGTGAATGATTTAGTATACCATCATATCATCTGCAAAGAGTGATAATTTGCTTTCCTCATTATCTCCTCTAATTCCTTTAATCTCTTTCTCAACACTTATTGCCAAAACTATCGTTTCTAATACAATATTAAATAATAATGGTGATAGTGGGCAACATTGTTTCACTTCTGATCTTACTGGATCTTACAGTTTATCCCCATTACATATGATGCTTACTGACAGTTTTAAATAGATTTATTCCTATACTCTCCAGTGTTTTTATTAGGAATGGATATTGAATTTTATAAAATGCTTTTTCTGCATCTATTGAGATGATCATGTGGTTTTTATTAATTTCGTTATTGATATAATCAATTATGCCTATACTTTTCCTAATATTGAACTAGCCCTCCATTCCTGGTATAAATCCTACTTGGTCGTAGTATATCCCCATAGTAAACTGGGGATGATTTTCTGTAATCTTTTTGCCAAAATTTTATTTAAGATTTTAGCAACAATATTTATTAGAGAGATCAGTCTATAATTTTCTTTCTCTGTTTTCAACCTACCTGGTTTAGGTATCAATACCATGTCTATCATGGTCTGTGTCATAAAAGGAATTTGGTAGGACTTCTTCAATCCCTATTTTTTCAAATATTTTCCTCTTTCCTTTTTTTAAATCAAATTTACTAAGGGTGTATCTATTTTGTTGGTTTTTTCATAGAATCTTAGTTTTATTAATTCAATAGTTTTTTTACTTTTAATTTTATTAATCTCTCCTTTTTAGAATTTCAAGTTTAGTGTTTGACTGGGTTTTTAATTTGTTCCTTTTCTAGCATTTTTAGTTGCAAGCCCAATTCACTGACCTTTTCTTTTTCTATTTTTGCCAGTAGGCCTCTAGAGATATAAAATTTCCCCTTATTATCGCTTTGGCTGCATTCCACACATTTTGGTATAATGTTTCATTCTTGTCATTTTCTTGGGTGAAGTTATTAGTTATGTCTATGATTTGCTATTTCACCCAGTCATTCATTAGTATGAGATTATTTAGTTTCCAATTTTTTTTTTTGGTCTATTTTCCCCTGGCTTTTTATTGAATATATTTTTCATTGTATCATGATCTGAAAAGGATGCATTTACTATTTCTGCCTTTCTGCATTTGAATTTGAGGTTTTTATGTCCTAATATATGGTCAATTTTTGTATAGGTTCCATGAACTGCTGAAAAGAGAGTGTACTCCTTTCTGTCTTCATTTGGTTTTCTCCAAAGAGCTAACATACCTAACTAGGCTAGTATTCTATTTACCTCTTTGACTTCTTCCTTATTTATTTTGTGGTTTGATTTATCTAATTCTGAGAGTACAAGGTTGAGATCTCCCACTATTATGGTTTTTCTGTCTATTTCTTCTTGCAAATCTCTTAGATGCTACACTACTTGGTGCATATATGTTTAATATTGATATTGCTTCATTATCTATGCTACCCTTTCACAAGATATAGTGCCTTCTTTATCTCTTTTAATGAGATCAATTTTTGCTTTTCCTTGATCTGAGATTATGATGGCTACCCCTGCTTTTTTGACTTCACCTGAAGCATAGTAGATTCTGCTCCTACCTTTTACCTTTACTCTGTATGTATCGCCCTGCTTCAAGTGTGTTTCTTGTAAACAACATATTGTAGGATTCTGGCTTTTAATCCAGTCTGCAATCTGCTTCCTCTTTATGGGGGAGTTTACCCCATTCACATTTATGGTTAAAATTACTAATTCTTCATTACTTGCCCCTGCTTATGCTTTTTTCCTTTTCCCCTTAACCCACCTCCCCAGTATTAAACTTGTGAGCACCACTTGCTTTTCACAGCCTTCCCTTTTTAGTATCCCTCCCCCCACTTAGAGTCTCTCCCCCTTTCTTAAACCTTTTCCTTACAATTTCTGTATTCCCTTCTATTTAGCTTACTTCTTCCCTTTTCACTTTCCCTCTCCCACTTTTCAATGAGGTGGGGAAAGTTTCGCCATAAATGGAATATGTCTAATATTTTCTCTTTAAGCCAATTCTGATGAGAGTAAGATACCCACTATGTTCATCCCCCTCTCTTCTTTCTCTCAGATATAATAGGTTTCCTTTGCCTCTTTGTGAGATGTAGTAACCACTTTACTCTTTTTCTGGTACAATTTCCTTTCCACTTCTACTTTCTAGAACAAATTATGTATGTGTTCTTTATGTATCTTTATAACAGAAATATAGTTCCCAAGATTTCTTTTTGCCTTTTTATGTTTCTCTTGAATTCTATATTTGGAGATCAAACTTTTTCTTTAGTTCTATTTTTTTCATCAGAAATAGATGAAATTCACCTATTTCATTGAATGTCCATTTTCTTCCCTGGAAAAAGATGACAATAATGCTCATTTTGGCTGGGTAACTTATTCTTGACTGCACACCAAGTTCCTTAACCTTTCGGAAAATCAGATTCCAGCCCATTCAATCCTTTAATGTGGATGCTGCTAGATCCCGAGTAATCTTTATTGTGGCTCCTCTATATTTGAACTGTTTTTTCCTAGCAGCTTGTAGTATTTTTTATCTTAGTCTGATAGTTCTGGAATTTAGCCACAATATTTCTTGGAGTTTTGATTTTTAGGGTCCCTTTCAGCAGGTGATCAGTGAGTTCTTTCAATGTCTATTTTACCCTCTGTTTCTATAACATCTAGGGAGTTCTCTTTGATAATTTCCTGGAAAATAGTGTCCAGGCTCTTTTTTCATCATATTTTTCAGGAAGTTCAATAATTCTCAGATTATCTCTCCTAGATCTATTTTCCAGGTCTGTTGTTTTCCCAGGAGGGTATTTGACATTTTTTTCCATTTTTTCATTTTTTTTTTGGTTTTGCTTGACTGATTCTTGATGTTTCCTCAAGTCATTCAATTCCATTTGTTCAATTCTGATTTTTAATGAATTATTTTCTTCACTCACTTTTAAATTTTGTTTTTCTAATTGCTGAATTGAGCTTTTAAGTGAGTTGTTTTGTTCTATGGAATTTTTTCCCATTTCACCAATTTTATTTCATAGAGAGCTATTTTCTTTTTCTAATTCACTAATTCTATTTTTCTTGGAATTGTTTACCTTTTCCAGTTCACTAATTCTGTTTTTCAAGGATTTGATTTCTTTACCCACTCTATGTTTAAATGAATGGGATGACTTATCCAGACTCTCTTACCAAGCTTCCCTTTCCTTTGCCCATTTTTTCTTCTAGCTCTCTTGTAAGAGCCTTTATAACTTCTTCTATGAGAGTCTTGTGTGTTGAGGACAGATCATATCCTCTTTTGGGGATTCATCTGGAGACAATCTGTTTTTAGTCTCCTCAGGGTTTGAAATCTGCTCTCTATCCGCATAGAAGCTATCTGTTGTTAGAGTGCGCTTTAATTTTTTGCTCATTTTCTCAAAGAAGAATCAAAGAAATCAAATTAACAAAAAACAAACAAACAAAAACAAATGCAGTCTGCTTTTTTTATTGGAGGGGTTGGATGGTATTATTAAGCTTCCTCTACAGACTGCAGGGGGCAGCAGTGAGGCACTAGCAGGACAGCAATGGCTGTGCTGTGTCTGCACTCTGAGACTCTGAGAGCATGCTGAGTCACTCTGGGTGGGTGTGGCCAGGTCCCAAGAGACCCTAACTTTTTGCAGTTATAGTCTTTACCTACTGTGTTTATTGTTTCTCTGCTGATCTGCTGGCTTGCTGTCAGGGCAAAGTAGCCACATTGTAGTAAAGTTCTCCCCGAAAGAAATGGCTGAGATCACACCCCACCCCACCTCAGTTCTGCTCAGTGTGAGCTGACTTCCGTACTCTCTCTGCCTGCCTTCATTCTGTGCCTGATCTAATAATCCCTGCCCATGAGCAAAAACAGACCTTTTCTGGCAAATTTTGAGGATATCTTCTGTTGGTAATGTATTGGTGGATTTTTTCAGTTAAGCCCTAATTCCAAGGTCTTGTCATAAAACAAAATAGTCTGAGAGCAAGAAGGAATTTAGATAGATATGTGCGTCCTCTCCACCATCTATTATATAAATTATTTGAAAAAAAATAGAAAAAGAAGGAGTCCTACCAAATTTCTTTTATGACACAGATATGGTGCTGATATACCTAGAGGACTGGAACTCCAAAAAGGTAAGCTTGAATCAGACAATCAATCACTTAAGGCTAATTACTTATTTGATGTGAGACAATGACTCTATTAGCATATGTTTGGATAAATGGCTCTTCTCACTGTTGAGTGCTTGTTGAATGTTTGGTGTTAAGATAATCATAGGCAAGAATTGTAGGCCAGAGAGAGAGTGAGAGGCCAGAGAGTCACTTGGCAGCAGGATGAGGAGGAGAAAGGCAGGACTCTGGGCTTGAGGATCCAGGAGAGATCTTTGGCAAGCCTCCTGGCAGTGTGCTTCCTTCCCTTCTCCCATTAAAGACCAAGGACTTTAATTTATCCTGACTCTGCCTGAACTCTGCTTCTCCAGGAAGCTAGCCTGTACTTTACAAACTAGATATAGTGGAAACTGAGAAAGAAAATTATAGACCAATTTCCCTAATGAATATTGATGTAAAAATCTTAAATAAAACATTAGCAATGAGATTACAGAAAATCATCCCTAGGATATACACCAAGATTAAGTAGGATTTATACCAGGAATTCAGGGCTGGTTCAATATTAGGAAAAGTATTAGCATAATTGACTATCTCAATAACTAAACCAACAAAAATGTTAGGATTATCTCAATAAATGCAGAAAAAGCATTTGATAAAAATCCAACACCCATTCCTATTAAAAACACTAGAAAGCATAGGAATAAATGGACTTTTCCTTAAAATGATCAGTAGCATCTATTTAAAACCATCAGCAAACATCATATGTAATCTGGACAAACTAGAAACATTCCTAATAATATCAGGAATGAAACAAGGTTGCCCACTATCACCATTAGTATTCAATATTGTATTAGAAATGTTAGCTTTGGTAAAAAGAGAAGAAAAAAGAGATTAAAAGAATTAGAGTAGGTAAAGAGGAAATCAAATGATGACTTTGCAGATAATATGATGGTATACTTAGAGAGCCCTAAAGATTAAAATAAAAAGCTACTAGAAACTTTAGCAAAGTTTCAGGATACAAAATAAATCCACATAAATTATGAGCATTTTTATATATTACCAACAAAGTCCAGCAGCAAGACTTACAAATAGAAATTCCATTCAAAATAACTGTTGATAGTATAAAATATTTTAGGTATCTCTCTGCTAAGGGAAAATCAGAAACTATATGAACAGAACTACAAAACACTTTCCACACAAATGAAGTCAGATCTAAACAGAAAAATATCAAGTGCTCATGGGTAGGTTGAGCGAATATAATAAAATGGCAATACTACCTAAATTAATCTACTTATTTAGTGCCATACCACTCAAACTCCCAAGAAATTATTTTGCAGACCTAGAAAAAATAAGAACAAAGTTCATCTGGAAGAACAAAAAGTCAAGAATTTCAAGGGAAATAATGAAAAAATGCCAATAAAGGTGGCCTAGCTGTGCCAGACCTAAAAGTATATTATAAAGCAGTGATCATCAAAACCATTTGGTACTGGCTAAGAAATATAGTAGTTGATCAGTGGGATATATTAGGATCACATGCCTTCATTGGCATTTTTTCATTATTCCCTTGAAATATTATTATGCCTTTTGAGTTGCAGATTAGTTAACATGCCCCTTTGAGATTTTAATTGAAGGCATTTTGCCTTTACTGTGTTCAGGGTTTGAGTCCTGTTTTTCCTATAGTACCTATGATAAGAGCTTTTTTTTTTTTTTTTTTTTTTTTTTTTTTTGCATCATGTTTCTAAAAAGGGTGCATTTACTATTTTTTGCCTTTCTGCATTTGATTATGAGGTTTTCCTTTACTTTTTTTATTTTTAAAGATTGAAGTATGCTTCTAGGGCACAGGGGAGATTGCCCTGAACTTCCTCTACAGGACCACAGCTGTTTCTCACTTCCCTGGGGGTGGTGGTGCTGCAGGCTTTCTTCCTGAGTTGGGTGCTCCTAGTCAAGACCTGCCTGATGTTGGAGTTTAGGGGCTCACTATTTGCCTTCTATAATTGGGTTCGAGGGCTCACTGCTTGCCTGCTGATCCACTGGCCTTCTGAAGCAGGACAGAGTAGCTGGCACGCTGTACTTTGGCTAAAAGCCTCTCACTATGTTCCCTACATGGGGGTGCCTCTCTGTCCTGGGCCTCTTGGCCCTCTGCCTGTGTTGGGTTGCATCCCCCCTGCCCAATTGACACAGACCTTTCCTGAAGTCCTTCCAAAATATCTTCTGCTGGAAATTTGTTATACTCCAAATATTTGTGGATTCTGTCACTCCTAAATTAATTCAGAGACTTGATGTAGTTGATACTGAGGGAAGTAGAAAGAACTTAGGCAAAGTCTTGCCTACTCTCTGCAATCTTAACTCTGCCCTTCATCCCAATAGAATATTAAAAAATATTGGTGATAGTGGGCATCCCAGTTTTACACCTGATCTTACTGGGAAGAGATTTTGGTTTATTTCCATTACAAATAAAGCATACTTATGCATTTAGATAAATGCTTTTTTATTAACAAGAAAAAATCAATTCACAACTTTAAGTGTTATATAACTGCTATTTATTAACACTATTATTGTTGTCATTTTGGAAGCTAAAAGATAGAAAGCAACATAGAGATAAACAATAAATAACTTGAAATGGCAGATCATAGAAAGTATCAAAATGTTCTAAGGAGCTGTTATATTTTAATAGAATTTTCTCTTTTCAAAGAAAATGGCTTTAAGGAACATTCCTAATGGAAGGAAAACCGGGGCTTTTCTTTCTCTTGAGTTTACAACTTTCTCTTGAGATTCAACATTTGAATGTTGACCCAGATAAAATGGCCAAGTAGCACAGTGAATGAAATGTCTGGCCTGGAATCAAGAAGGCACATCTTCCTAAGTTCAAATCAGGTCTCAGCCACTTCCTAGCAATGTTAGCCTGTTAGCTTCAGTTTTCTCCTCTGTAAAATGAGCTAGAGAAGGAAATTGTAAACCACTCTCATATCTTTGCCAAGAAAACCTCAATTGGACAAATATTTGGGGGGAAAAAATGAAAAATGAAAACTTAAATGGATAGGAGCAATTTGGATCTTTTATGTGACATTTAAATAGTTTGAGAGATATTGTTCCTGGATAATTAATCATCTTACTCATCATGCTACTAAATAATAAAAAGGATCAAGAGAACTCTCAATTGTCAACAGCCCCTCATGTAAGCCACTCAACATCTAAATGTGTTTGGAATAATAGGTGCAATGAGTAGTTGGAGAACATGACTATGGTCATTCAGTCTACGACAAAGAGACCTATCTGGTAATGTAAACTACTCTAATTTAGGGCTATCTAGACAAAAAGAGAGTACAAACCACAAGCTGGAATTCATCCTAGATTAAATTCTGTGTAAAGTTTTCTAGTTAGTTAGATTTTGTCTCACCATTCCCACTGCCCTTCAGAAAGATAAACTTTGATCTAATCTCACAATGAAGAAGTCCTGGAGCTCCTCAGTATTAATAATTAGTTATTTAAAAATCATTCTCTCAGTCATGCTAGGGGAAATTAGGAGACATATACCCACATATGCTGTGTGTGTATATGTTTGCTTATGTGTGTGTGAGTACAAATATGTGAATAAATGATACTCACTGAGATTAAATTTGTTTGATTTCTGAAACTTCTGCCTTTATACTGCTTTGTTCAGTTTAGAGATATATTAGTATCAATCTATTGTTTTATAAATTTAGTATTGCATTTATAAAATTTTTGATTATAGGAATTTGCTATAAAAGGAAAAAGAAAGACATAGTGATAGCAATGCCATATATCACAATGGGGAAAAAAACTTCCTTAGTTCTGTTCAATTCCAAACATTATCTGATATATCTGATAACCAAATGTGTGGCTATCAGATATAGTGACATGTGGTCAATAGTGTATCTTTCTTTAGAAAGACTCGGGATTAACCAGGATAGGATTTTTTTCTTTCAGAAAGGAAATAATACAATGGGGAAATAGAGTTAGGTGAAACCTACCTAAATCATGCCTAAATCATCCCCAAAACTTTTCCTAGGCATAGATATTCTCCTTCAGCAGTTCCCAGGCTGTAGCACATATCATTGTTTGCTCTTGATTTTTTGACAGTTCACACAATTATCCCTCTAACCAAAGCTCAAATGAATACTAAATCAGAGTCCCAGGAATTTTTACCTTAAATAACAAAATTTTCCTAATCACAGATTAAGGGTTGAATATCTTTCTTGCTATTTTCCTGCCAGTTAACATTTCATTTATCCCTTATAAAAACTACCCATATTCTGAGGTTTCAGGCATTTAGCAAATATCTGGTATTTGACTCATCATTAAAATGTTGAGGTTGCAACCATTCTATATACTTTTATAATAGCCAAGAATTCTTAAATGAAAATTTGCCAGTTTGATAAACGTTTTATCTGCTTTATAACAAAATAGGCCTCATTAAATATTTTCTAGTTTTAAAATATCTATTTTTAATCACATTCTTTTAAAAGCCCAATTCATGTGTAATAGCATCCAAATTTAAAAATTGTTTGATCTAACAGTATTACTGTTAAATGGTTTTACAATTTTTACAATATAATAAGATTTATACATATAGTAACAATAACATAAACAATAAACTTTAGATGATATCAACAACCATTCCAAATTATTCCATATTAAAATCATTGATTTTATTACCTTTGAAATTTTAAAACTACTTGATCAGTTTTATAATTAAATCCAATTAAAAATTACAATTAGGATTCGATTAAAGAAATAAAAATAATACAGTACTTAGATTATGCCAGGCACTATGTTAAGCACTTTTTAATTATTATATTGCTTCAGCTGTCTCAAGAACCCTGGGAGGTGGGTACCATTATTATTTTTCTCTTTACAGATCAGAAAACTGGGGCAAACGGTGATAAGATAACTTACCTAATAAATTTTTGCAACTAGAACTGAGAAGGATGGACTCATTGAAGTCAGAGGTTGGCTCGAATCCCATTTCATACTGCCATGCTAGGTACTATCAGGGACACTAGCAGCTTCCCAGGCAGCAGTGAAACAGTGCTTGTAAAGGGATGGGCCTGAACTGGAGACACTGAATGCGCATTAGAGGACATGGCAAAGGATACTGTCTACTGAATGGCAATTTCAGGGTCTAGGGGAACTGGTGCCAGGATCTTGGCAATAGTGGTAGTTCCTAATGACAAGGCAAAGTGGATGTTAGCTATGAGGCCTGACACCTTGACATCTGTGGATTTATAGTCAGGCACTTCTAATATTGGGATGAGTTTTGAGGCTTCTTCAATGAGAAGGCAGTAGTAGCCACTGCTCCAAGGCATTGGGCCATCCTAAGGAAACTGAGTTCAGTTTCTTTGAGAAGTAGGTCTGGGATCAGGTCCCGTAGCCTGAGTTAAGACCCCCAGAGCCTGGCTCTGCCTTTACAGAGTGAAAGGCTTTTCTAAATTAGGAAGAGCCAGGGCAGGGACAGAAGTCAGTTTGGCTTTCAGGGTCTTAAAAGCCTTGACCTGATCAGAACCCAAGTCAAGGGGAAAGTTGTCAGGGCCCTGAATAGGGGTTAGGTTATGGACCAAATATTTGACAGCCTGTCAGGCAATGTGGGCTCTGGATAAGGAAACCCAATAACCCTAAGAGGCCAGAAAATTGAATTTTTATGGTTGCATCTAGTGAAGTCTCTCAGGTAGGACTTCAAATCAAAATATCATCCACAAACTGGATGAGATTGCTGTGAAGCAGCTTCAAATCCCTTAAATCTTTAACCAATGCTAAAAGTTTGTGCTTAAGAAATTTCTCAATCAGGGGTTGCAGTCCCTGCCCAGACTCTGCCTTTATTGGATATTGCCATTTATGGGGTAATACACTGGTGTCTTGCAGCCTGACTAAAGCTGGGGTGGCGTGAGTGGCTTGCCCAGGGATTCCTTAGTCCCAGAAAGAGGAATCGATTTTCTCCTAGATTTCAGAGGGAATATGGGAAGGCTTTGAAACAAGCACAAAAAAAGATTGCCTGGAGATCTGAGAAGAGAAAATTAGGTCCCCAGTTTCACCATTAAATTACACCCAAATAGGGGGGCAGGATAGGAAGAAATAGTAACAAAGGAGGGTTTAAATAAAAGGTCACTAAACTGGCAAGGCAGAGGGAAGGTCTCCAAACAACTCTTAAATTTCCCTTCAAATCCCATTATCCTATGGGGGGAAGGACGAGTGAGACTACAATATTGACATGAGACAGAAAGAAAGGCCCCCATATCAAAAAGAAATTTAATGGTCTTACCAGTCACATCCCTGGTCCCAATGTTGTGGTGGAGCAAAGGGAAGATCAATCCCCAAACTCCAGCTGAAGGCCAGGCCATTGGTGGGGCAGCTTGTCTTCTGTGGGCAGTCTCTCTTCCAGTGCCCCTCCTGGTTGCACTTGGGGAAAGGGCCAGGAGGTTTACAATTGTGAGCCCAATGACCCTTTCCATTACACCTGACGCACGAACTCCTGTGGTTTATAGATATGGCAGCAGCTAAAATTTGGGACTGTTCTCTATTGTTTTAACTCTGTGGTCTTCCTCCTCTGCTGCTGTTTGGTCCCTATTATTAAAGACTTTAAAAGCTGTTTCTAGCATCTGAGAAGTTTAAGAGTCCAGTGCTGGTTTCTGCAACTTCTTCCATATATCTGGGGCAGATTGTTTAATATCGACATCTCCCCAGGAAAGATCCTTAATCTGGAAGAGATTTGACATTGAAAAAGACGTTTGTACCCTGAATATCCCTCCCCAAGAGACTGCTGCTTCTCTCAGAAGGCAGAGGTTAGAAGGGATGGCTGAAATCAGGATCCTGAGGAGGAGAAAAAGAGGTCCCACTCCTTATATGAGAAGGACTGAGGAGTGGGGGATGGGCAGCTTCAGAATCTGGTTCAGGAGGTGAGGGGGAATGAATTGAAGAAATATTGTTGGAACCAAAGTCCTGTCTTTGATAAGGGGAGTGGTTCTGGAAGGGATTCACAGATCTCCTGATAAGAACTGTATTGGAGTGCAGGGGACGAATCCTGTGTCCCTAGAGGAGTGGAAAGGAGAGGGTCATCCAAAAGATCAGTATCTATTTTCAATTTCTCTGCAGTAAATTTTACCAGCAGCATCTTGCAGTGTTGTCTTAATTTAGGATCTTGAGACAAGACCATGAAGGCTTGGACATAGGGAACTTCAGTCCACTTGTCTTCGGCAAAACAAATCAAGAAGCTGGATAGTGCTGTAGTTAATTGAGCCATTAATGGGCCATTTTTCCTGGTTCCCCAAAATATATTGAGGCCAGGCAGTGTAGCAAAAGAAAATGAGTTTCTTAGTTTTGAAATCTTTCAAGCCAAATTTGTCTCTGTTTTTGAAGAGACAGCCTAAAGGAGAATCCTTAGGAATAGAGACAGAGGTGGATTGATCCACTTTTGCCACAAGTCTTAGATCTTCAAATTGTATAGCATCCCGACGTCTCAGGCATCCTTGAGAGAGAGAGAGAGGTGACAGAAGTTCCATGGTTAAGGGTATGTCTGCTAAAAGATGCAGGAATTCTGAGTCTAGGCGTCCCTAGTCAAGGAAGTCTGCTGAGTCTAGAGCTCCCAACAGCCCCAAATCTTCCCGAGTGTTTGAGTTGTCCTTTGCTATGGAACAGAGACTACAGAGGCAAAAGGAGGCTTTCCAGGAGGTCAGGAGGATGTAAAATTTTAGGGATCTCTGGAGAGCGCCAACAAATGTTGAGGGATGAAGATACCATCCTCCTAATGGGAGTCCCCAGGCTGGTGTCACAGGTTTTGCTGCAAAAACCTCTGCAAATGAGGTGGGTTTTTTTTTGGCAAAAATGGGTTTATTTCACTGAGAAACTATTTCCCTCAGTGGGCCACTTCCAGATTAGGAAGATAGCAAAGGATGGGATATACAGCCTTGATTATATTTAAGTTTTTATGGTTTAAGGCTTAGGGATTAAGGGCTAATTTCCAAATCAATAAGGGTAATGATTGTTTCCCAGACCAGAGTTGTTCCCAGATGAATTGGAGGTGGGAATTTCCCATGGGAACCAGATAGGAAGGTGGAGATGGGTTGAGATTTAGGTGAGGATCATTTTTAGAAATTTCCCCAGGCCAGGTAGCCTACCTTCCACAAAGATCAGGGGGACACAGAATCTTATTACATCAACATTAACCACAGACTCTACCAGCTGAACATTACAATGGACATCTACAAAGAATCATTAAAGATAATAATCACATAGATGCATCACTTCAGAGTGTTTTCTCAGTCAAAAAACAAAACTACCTTATAATTTTTCTACTTTTTCTATTAAAATTTTCTATAAATTTTAAATAAATAAATAAATTTAAAGTGTATATTTGATACCTTCATTTAAGAAAATTCTTTTTATTATTTTTCCCTAGCAATTTATATTTTCCCTACATAAAATTTTTTTAAACATTTGTGTTTTAAAACTTTTGAGTTCCAGATTCTTTCCCTTCCTTCCTCCATACCTTCTCCTCCATTGAAAATGCAGGTAATTAAATATAGGTAATATATATGTAATCATGCAAAACATTTCTGTAACAGTGTTGAAAGAAAATATAGATTAATAACAACAAAAAAGTCCTCAGTAAATAAAGTAAGAACAAAAAAGTATGTTTGAATCTGCATTCAGATACCATCAGTTCCTTCTCTGGGTATGGATAGCATTTTTTCATTGAAGTTCTTTTGAGTTTTATTTGAGAATAGTTATATCATTCAGTTACTTTGTACACAATATATTTTACTTTGCATCAGCTCAGGGAAGTCTCCATGTTTTTCTGAGAACATCCTGCTCATCATTTCTAATTGCACAATAGTATTCTATCATAATTACATGCAACAATTTACTTACCCCAATTGAGCATTCCCTCAATTTCCAGTTAATTACCCCCCAGGAAAGAGTGGCTATAAATCCTTTTTTTTTTTTTTTTAACATATAATTCTCTTTTCTTTCTTTCTTTTTTTAAGAATCTCTTTTGGAATACAGACCTAGCAGTGGTATTGCTAAATCAAAGGATAAGTAACCCTTTGGGCATAGTTCCAAATTGCTCTTTAAAATGGTTGAATCAGTTCACAATTCCACCAACATTTGTCATTGTCTCACAACTCCTCCAACATTTGGGATTTCTTTTTTCTGCCCTATTAGCCAATCTAATTTGTTACATGATAGAACTTCAGAATTATTTTTCAGTTGCATTATTCCAATCAAGAGTAAGAGCTCTTTTTCATAGGCTATAGATATCTATGATTACTTCAATTAAAAACTGTTCTTATCTTTTTATCATTTATCAGTTGGGAAATGGCACTTATTTTTTATAAATGTGATTCAGTGCTCTATATGTTTCATAAAGGAGACCTTTATCTGAGAAAATTCTTTTTTTCCAGAATTACTCATTATTTCCCCCATTTATTCAACTCTCTCTTATTTCATTTAGTCCCTCAAAAGTATTTTCTTCTGAACACTCCCTCCTTCAATATGTCAACTCACCCATCCCTTTCCCCTTCTATTAACCTATTAGGTAAGATAGATTTCTATACCCAATTGAGTGTGTGTGTTACTCACCTTTTGAGTCACTTCAGATGAGAGTAAGGTTCAATCATTTCCCTTTATCTCTCTTTTTGTTCCCTCCTCTGGAAAATCTCCTTCATGTGTGATAATTTACCCCATTCTACTTCTTTCTTTGTTCTTCTCTCAGTACATTCCTCTCTCTCCCCTTAATTTTATTTTTTTAGATATTGCACCCTCACATTCAAATAAAACCCATACCCTCTGTCTATGAGGTCTAGACAAAAGGGTCTAGAAACCCTTTTTCTAACTACTGTAATGATCAGAAAATTCTTACAAATTACAAGTATCACCTTCTGTAGGAATATAAATAGTCCAACCTTATGATTTCCCTTTCCAGGTTAATTTTTTAATACTTCTCCCAAACTTGTCAAGTCAAATTTTTTATTCAGCTCCTTTCATTAAGAATTCCTGAAAAATCTTGTATTTCATTCCATTTCCCCCCAAAGGGGAATGAATATGCAGTTTTGCTGCATAGGTGATTCTTGGTTGTAATCCTAGCTCTTCGAACCACTGGAATATCATATTCCAAGCTCTATTTTTTCTTGACATAGAAGGTGCTAAATTTTAAGTTCCAGACTAGCTCCATGGAGGCCTCAGAATCAGCTAGAGTCAGGATAAACAGAAATCCTTGGTCTTTAGGGTGAGAAGTGAAGGGGATAAACAAAACTGTCACAAACGCTCCACCAACCTCCCTTCTCATTGTCCTCCTCCAAAATCACTCTGGTTTGTCTCACTCCACCCTTAATCCCTCCTACAATTCTCCTAACCCCAAGCATTGAGCTAGCTATGAGAAGAGAAATTCCAAACATTCTAATAGAGTTATTGTCCAATAGGTAATTAGCCTTAAGTGCTTGGTTGTCTGATTCAAGTGTACCTATTCAGAGTTTCAGCCCTTTACATCTCCCGCTTTCTTTTGTTTTAGAACACAGGTGGTCACACCATCCCTGACTTCCAAGGGAGGTGAGAACTCCAAAAAGGAGGTGATCGTGCTCCCCCCTGACTTCTCAGGAACAGAGGTGAAAGCACTAAAAAGGAGATGATCACTCCCTACCTGACTTCTCAAGAAGAGAGATGAAAAACAACAAAGGGAAGTGGGAAGTCAAGCCAGATATCATTAGCAGGTTTCTGGGCTGAAGGGTCTTGCTAGAAACAGGTATGCACAAAGTTATCAGCATGGGAGATATTACACAAGCACATAGCACTGAAGCACAGACTATTAGTGATGGCTCTTCTCACAGCCAGTGCAGGCTCAATGTGGTGTAACAAATATGAATTGTACATGCAAGTAGTATAACAAACAATAGAAATCAACATTGTGTTGTAAAAGATTTCCTATAAGTCCTAGAAGGAGGATATGTAAACAACAATCAAACATATTCCTCCTTCAGCAGCCAAGAGATAGTCCAAAACCAATCTATTGTCTATTGACTTCACATGTCAGGGAATCCAATGATGTCTCAAGTTTTTGAAGTCCTGCAACAGTTTTTTTTTATGTGTTAGGGAATCCAATGATTCCTACAGGTTTTGAATTCCTGCAACAGTCTTATCATGTCTCAGAGAATTCAATAATTACTGAGAGTTTCCCAGTCCTACAACAATCTTATGTCTCAGAGAATCCAATGGTTCCTGAGGGTTTTGAAGTCCTACAACAATCTTTTCTTATCTCAGGGATTCCAATGATTCTTGAGAGTTTTGAAGTCCAACAATTTCTAATGTCCATAGTCAATTGCCATAACTGCCATTCTCTTTCAGTAGTGGGCACAATCAGCGATGGAACCACCCGATGTTTCTTGGGTCTTTTCCTTTGTTTCAAGGGTCTGCTCTATCTCTCTCTCTCTGATAGACAAGGCGAATGTGGCTCATTGCCACCCATCTGATTCCTTCTCCATCTGTAGAGATACAAGCAAACCCTCTCCCCCAAGCAGTTAATCTAACTGGTCCCTTCCATTCACCACTTTCTGGATCTCTCCACATCACCTAGCAATTATCTAAAGATAGTGGACCTGCTCGTACTGGACACTGCCCTTCCAGTGGGTTATAAAACCTGTCTGCTGGAGCCAGTGCATCTTTGTCAAAAATCAAAAAGTTAATAGTATAAAGAGACAGATTTAGAAGTTCTCTAGAGTTACCTGTAGCTCCCCTTTTGTTTTTGGAGGAGTGTCTTAATGTCTCTGTTTCTCTTCTCTACTATTGCCTGACCTTGAGGATTAAAAGGTATTCCAGTGGTGTGTAAAATCTTATACTGTGCACAAAAGTGTGCAAAATGTTTAGAAGTATATGCAGTTCCATTATCTGTTTTTATTTCTTGTGGCACACCCATAATTGCAAATGCTTGTATAAGGAATTCAGTGACCACTCGGGCTGTTTCTTTTGCTGCTGGTATTGCAAAAGTGAATCCTGAAAAGATGTCTACCACAATGTGGATAAAAGATTTATAATGGGTCACATCCATTTGCCAAATTTCATTGGGTCTCAAACCCTGAGGATTCTTCCCTGGAGGGAGTGTGGAGCATGGAAAGGAAGGCAAGCTGTACAGGCTTTTACTATGCTCCTATTATTCCTCTCTTGTTATTCCAAATTGTAAAGTAAAGCTCAAGCAGTCTGATGGTATTTAGAATGAGATTCCTAGGCTTCCTGAAATAAAGGAGTATTAGCCCAACATGGTTAGAAGGCTATCTGCCTTTGAATTACCATCAAAAACAGGGCCTGGAAGTCCACTATGAGAGTAGACATGCAAGATATAAATCTTACCTGGATACTTTCTCACTTGCTCTAGAAGTTCCTTAAAAAGGTGATATATATTGGAAGCTAGAAATTTTATTTGGGCTGTGGCAATTCTTTGTACCACATCTACTGAATAGGCTGAATTAGATATTATATTTATAACTCCTGGATAATAAGAGCTAGAATGATTACATACAATTCATTCTGCAGAGTGAACTGAAAAGGAGTTCTGACTACTCTCTTTATAATTACGTCATGAAAGTATACAGCACAAATATTATGTTTGGATGAATCTGTAAAGATAGTAGGTCCTTTAAGAGGAACTTTAAAAAATAGAATCAATCCATTGCCAATTTTTAATAGTCTGGTTATCTTTAATGGAGACCTGTGTGTAAAATTTGGAGCCGTGGCCAATAAAATTTGCCAATCTGGGATAGTTTTACAGCATACATTAATTTGTGCATTAGTATAAAAGTATATATTTTGTCAGGTCTTATCCATTGTACTGCTCGCTTAATGACCTTTAATAAAATTCTAGCCACAAGCACTGGGTAAGGAGTAAAGCTCTGTTCTGGTTATGCTGGGAGGTTCACCCACTCTATCCCACTATCTCCTTGATGAAGGACCGCTATGGGTGCCTCTTGTGTAGCAAAAATTGATATTTCCAAGGGGTTTTTGAGCGACCCTTTCAACCACATTGGATAAAGCCAGTTCAACTTCTCTCAAAACCTCTTGAGCTTCTTTTGTAAGCTGGCGTGTTGAGTTTAAAGCACTGTCTCCCTGTCTCCCTTTAAAATGTCATATGATGGTTGCAATTGATAGGTAGTTAAGCCTAACACTGGACTCATTCATTGGATATCTATCTCCTCTCAATTTCTGAAAGTCATTTAAGGTGTTTAACTTCTCTATTCTTAAGGAAAGTTTTTGTACTGTGAGCACTTTAGGGTATACTTCATAGCCTAAATATTGAAAAGGAGCATGTCTTTGCATTTTTTCTGAAGCTATGTGCAATTTGTAGTTGATATCACTGCTCTTCCCCTCCTCCCCCCCAGGAAGGGGAAGTTGATGGGGGAAGGTCAAGAGCCTGCTTGGGTGTAGGCGAAGTTGAAGCTGGACTGTGAGAGTGAAAATTACATTCTTTAAGTTCACTTAACTTAAGAGGAGATTTCCATCATCCTCTCCCTTCTCTTCCTCTTTCTCCTCACACTTCTTCATCTGGCTGTTCTTAAAACTTTTTTTTTCTGGACTTGCAGGATTTTTTTAAGGCCAATTGTATTAAGTTATACATATATAATGTTTCCTAAGAAATTGAATCAGGCTCTATATCATTGTAATATTTACATAGTTTGTCTCCTACTAGTTTCTAAATTATCTGCCTCTATTTCTTCTTCCTTGAAGAGCCAAGGGGATGTACATTCTAATGTATCCAAGAGTCCATCAATCTGCTCCCAAGTTACAATTAAACCCTGTCTCTTTATCAGTCTGAGTATGCTTCCTGTAGATCTCCTTTGGGGTGGTGTTGAGGTTGGGAGTGGGGGTGGGGGAAAATTTTTTCCTAATATCTACCCCATTTCAGCTAGAAAATGAGAGTTACTAATGTAACTCTTGACAAAGTAAGTTCCCTGTTTGTCTATTAAAATACTCACCCTATTTCCTGGTCACTGGGACTGCTTCAGTTAAATTAGGGTTCTTGGTCCATGTTGGATGCCAATTGTGAAGTACGAGCTAGCTCCCTGGAGGGCCTCGGGGGTCAGCCAGAGTCAGGATAAATTAAAGTCCTTTGTCTTTAGGGGGAGAAGTGAAGGAGGTTTTTTTTTTTTTTGAGGGGAAGGAGCAGATCTATGTTTTCTTTTGCAGCATGACTTGTATGGAAATATTTTCCATAATGTAACATGGATCTTCTCAATGGAGGCAAGGTGAGAATGAAGGGAGAGAATGTGGAACTCAAAGTTTTTAAAACAAATGTCAAAAAATTATTTTAGCTCTAACTGGTAAAAATAAAAATACTAAATAAAAAAAAATCTAGATTTTTTTTTTATTTTATTTTTTTAATTTTATTTTATTTTTATTTAGTATTTTTATTTTTACCAGTTAGAGGTCTTCCAATTTTTTTCTGGACATGAATTTGTTTGCTTTCTTTAAATTCACAGCTTGTCAAACTTTGATTTTTGTCTGACAATTTTTGCCATAGGTCCATTTAATTATTTTTTTTAAGTAAAGGCATCACACTTAGCCAGTTTAAGAGACTATTAGAGCTTATGTTATCTCAATGTGAGGAAATCTACAAACTGTGGATAGATTGAGACATTAAAACATTCAGGATGTATGGTCATTCACCATGAACTCATGTCTTCTTTCTGTGGATTTTAAAATGATTTGACTGCTCATTCCTTTTTTTTTTTCCTTTTTAACACTGCCCATCTTCTGTAGGCACAGATGGCCAAATATGTTGACTTCCTTGCTTCTAAATTACTCCTATCATTGTCGTTTTCTTAAATTGTTGTTCTTTATTCTCTCCTCATTTGCTATTTCCTTCCCTACTCTTAAGATATTCTTAAGTCTCTTCCTTCCATATAATAAATACTGGTAGATTTTATAATTCTAAGAGAATCTATAATCTTACATTTCTCCTCCATTCCCTACTCCATATTAATTGTACATAAATTTCCAAATCCATGTTAAAAATAATTAATGGACATCATATTTCTAGATATCACATACAAACTTGTCAGACCTATTAGAAGAAGAGAGCAAAATAAAAATAGCAGTAATTCACTTTACCATTTTTGAAAGATATTGCCAAAATGAAAATTATGACATAACTTCAAAATGTCTGATCAAAGCAAAAATTGTAGTTAGAAGTAGGAAAATAAGGTTCAGCTATTAAGGAGTCACCACATGTCCATAGAAGATTTGATAACTATTATTATAAAAATCAGTACATTGTGGAATATATATGAGAGGCAAAAGCAAAGGTTCACAACCAAAAATAAGTTACTCAGCAAAATATTATAATCATACAGGGGAAAAATGGATTTTTAATAGAAAAGAATCACGTATGCCTAATGAAAAGACCAGTACTAGTAGAAATTTTGAACTACTGATATTGACAGCAAGATTGAACTGAAAAGATAAGCATGTGTAATACTGAAGGGACTTTGTGATATTAAATAAATATATTCTAATATGGAAAGAAGTGTTAGGATTCTTACAAAGTAATGTCAGTTGTCTAATTTTAGCATTGTGCTTAGCTGTTCTCTAGTTCAGAGTTCACACCTTTCACATCTTTAAGAGTTCACACATTAGTTCACACATTAGAGTTAGAGATTCATAAGTCAGGATTCAGTCAGGAGATTCACAAGTTCAGTGGAGGAGATTCACAAGTCACAGCTCGCTCCCACAATCCCATTCTCGGAGGAGGAGTCAATCTTCGAGTTCACACCTCTTAAAGATCATATAAAAGGACAAGCCTCAGCCAAGAGTCAGTGGAGGAGATTGAGAAAGCAGGAACTGGAGATTCGGAAGAAGAGAGGCTGAAGCTGGAAGAGGCAAAAGGATTAGCAACAGGAGCTCTTAGAACCAAGGAGAGAGATAAGCCTCTAAGAAAACTAACCAGGCTATTTTGAAGGAGACAATAAAGGATTTGGATTTTAACTCCCTAGTTACATTTGAGGTGATTATTACTCTGAACTGAAACTAAGGCTGCCTCTAGAAGCTCCCCAAGAAATCTGCTCCTGGAGAACTATTATATTTTAGAAAAGAAGAACATTACACAGAAGAATTCTAGTATCTTCTAAAATCAGAGAGTGAGTCAAATTATGCAAAGGGTTAACATGAAGTTTTATTTTGGGATAATTTTAGGTGAGAGCTGAAAAAATCCAAGAGGACCAAATGGCAGAGATATAGAGAATTCCAGCTAGTCAAAACACATGGAGATGGAATCTCTTGTGAAAGGAGCAAAAAGGAGGTCGGTGTCACTGTATTGCTGAATATGTGGAAGAAAGGAACATAGGATGAAATAAGAAATTTTTTCCAAGAAGTGGCCATGGCTATGAAAGATTTAAAAGACAAATCGGATTTTATATTTTATCCTGGAGGTAATTTATGGAATAATGTGGAATTTGATGGCGATGGTTAGACTTGTGCTTTTGAAAGATAATTCTGATAATTGAATTTAGAACAGATTGTAGTGAAGAGAGTATTGAGGAAGGGCAACCATCAAACTAGGATAATAATCCTGATGATGCCTACTTCAGTGTAGTTGCAGCAGTTGAGCAGAGAGTTTAAAAAATAGATGATGAAAGCAGAAATATAAGACATAGCTACTGACTAAATGTGGGGAGAAGGTGGGTATGAGAGTGAGGCACTGAAAATGACAACTAGTTAGTGGGAAAAGTTGCTTTCTCCAGGGATAGAGGAAAAAACAACATATACCATAAATAGAAATGGATCAGTTTCACTTCACACCAGTTTCTGGATGTAGAAATTCTGTATTCTGTGCATCATGAGCTCTCATGAGGACAACTTTTACTGGCCTTACTGGCATGTTACTTCCTGGCAGGGAAAATTTCTGTCTAGTCTCATATTATTTTTCCTCACTGTGTCTCTTGCACAGTAATACACAGCTGTGTCCTGAGTACTAAGAGAATTCATCTGTAGATGTAACATGCTGTTGCCATCATCTCTGGAGATGGTGAATCGACCTTTCACAGAGTCTGCATAGTATGTACTGCTTCCACCCTTGCTAATGCTTGCAACCCATTCTAGTCCCTTTCCTGGAGCCTGGCGAACCCAAGCCATCCAATAGTTACTGAAGGTAAATCCAGAAGTTTTGCAGGAGAGACGCAGAGAACCCCCAGGCTGAATCACATCTCCCCCAGATTCCAACAGCTGCACATCACACTGGACACCTGCAATAATAGAAATATTTCATTAAAGTCAATAATCACTTTAATTAACCTATTCAAATTGTTCTTCCCTCTCCATAAAACCCACCTTGGAAAAGAGTCAGAAAAAAAATACAATTCAGCCTCAATTTCATGGTGTGTTTCTAGGTTAGTCCTCTGCACAGGACAAACAGCTTGAGCTTGTGCTCCAGAGATACAGGGCACTGCTTTTCATTCCAGTAGGGAGGGACCCAATTTGCATGTCTTATTCTATTCAAAATGGGGAAAGTCTTCCTCCCAGTAAGAAGTCTGTTTCCTGAACTTCAGAGCCAAAAGTCTCTTAGATCTGGACCTAAAACTCTGGGGAACATTGCTGACACTGACACTCCCAGAGCAGATGGTTATGACTTAATGTTAATCAGCCCACATTATTTCAACAATTGGATCGCGTGTGTTCTGTTACTAATAAATTTCTAATCAATCTTAGTCACATTTCTATTTGTCAAAGCTCCTCAACCATCCTCTATTTCCAACGATCAACAGATTCAATCTGTTTTATGAATCATTTTTTTCTTGTGGTCTATCGTCCTGATCTTTGCATCTCTATTGCTTTTTGAGTCTGCTTTATGTTTCATTTTATATTGGATAACATTTCATCTAAATAATTCAGCCACAGTCTCACTTATACTCCCTCACTGCAATGATCACAGCAACTCATATTCTTTATTTCACTCTTCTAAAGTCACAGCACATGTTAAAAAAAATTTCAAGTCTCCTCCAATAAATACCTTGTCCTCAGAGGGACATATCCTATTTGATGGGATAGAGAAACTTTGTCCTCTCTGACACTAATCTGATAGTCTAATTTATGAAACAAGTATGACTTAGATCTCTATGACATGAATTTCATAATTCAAATATTATTCTCATTAACCTGATGCACATTTAATTGATACTCAGGAACTTTTTTTTCCATTCTCAAGAAAGTAGAACTTTTTTTTCTTTTTTTTTTTTTATTATTCCTGTAAAGGGATTTTAAATTTCTGGACTTTATGCATTTAGAGATCTAGATGTAGAGGTGTTTCATAGATCATTATTATTTTCAGGGTCTCAAGTCACTGGGGGTAAAAAATTCATCAATTCCTCTTTTGGCCAACTTAATAACTATGGAATCTTCATCATAAAGGAAGGAGTTTCTGAGGTACTACTACATAACTCACAGATTGGCTAAGATGGTTGGGAAAAATAATGATAAATGTTTGAGGGAATGAAGGAAAACTGGGACCCTAATATATCATTGTGAACTGATCTAATCTTTCCAGAGAACAATTTGGAATTATGCCCAAAGGATGAGCATACCTTTTGATCCAGCAGTGTCTCTATTGGATCTGTATGCCAAAGAAATCATAAAAGTAGAAAAAGGACCCATATGTGCAAAAATGTTGATAGCAGCCTTTTTTGTAGTGGCAAGGAACTGGAATCTGAGTATAGATGCCCATCAGTTGGTGAATGTCTGAATAAGTCATAGTATATGAATATAATGGAATATTATTGTTCTATAAAAAATGATCTGCAGGATCATTTTAGAAAGGCCTTCTTGCACAAACTAATTCTATTTTTGGAAAAGTGTGCCTCATGTTTATTAGTGAAACATTCACTTGACAACTTTTTGGTTTTGCTTTGAAATACTTGTGTCAACTGGTTTGGACCCATGACATGAACTCAGAAACTACCTAGATTTGTTGAACCTATCCTAGCTGTAAAAATGATTGGAAGGAGCAGGCTAAGAGAGGAGTGCTATATTAGAAATGATATCCCAGAAAAATTCTTTAAATTTACTTCAATAGGAATTTATTCCTATACCTTCAATTATTATTTCAATAAAGAATTTCTATCAAGAGAAATTTATATCAAAATCTGATCAGACATTCTTAGTCATGTGATCAGAAAGATAGAGAAGACAGAGGAATTTCTATCATCTCTAGTTCTCTCCACTATTCCAGTAGTGCTCAGATGTTTTCATATAAAGCACAATGCATGAAAAGTAAAATTGATTTCATTTATCAACAACATCTAAACACTAAGAACTCTAACAAGGCACCAAACTGATGACCTAATAGGAGAGAAGACTTACTATGCTAATCCCTAACAAGCTCACTCAAGACTCTCTCTCATATAATGTCAACAATGATACTGTATGAAGATGGAATTCTTCACTGGAATTCACTGATGGAAGTGGATTTCTTTGACAAAGAGACCTAATTCAGTTTAATTGATCAATGATGGACAGAAGCAGCTACACCCAAAGAAAAAACACTGGGAAATGAATGTAAACTTTTTGCATTTTTGTTTTTCTTCCCAGGTTATTTTTACCTTCTGAATCCAATTCTCCCTGTGCAACAAAAAAACTGTTTGGATCTGCACACATACATTGTATCTAGGATATACTACGACATATTCAACATATATAGGACTGCTTGCCATCTAGGGGAGGGAGTGGAGGGTGGGAGGGAAAAATTGGAAGAGAAGTGAGTGCAAGGGATAATGTTGTAAAAAAATTATCCTGGCATGGGTTCTTTCAATAAAAAGTTACTATAATAATAATAAAAAAAAAAGACTGTCTCTCATACCAACAAGTCATCACAAAATTCACTTCTTCCCACTCCAGACTGTGTAGTAGAGATCAAGAAAATCAGATTTTTGCTCCTTGCAATAGGGCAGCATAGTGTCCTACAGCAGCACTTATCTAGAAAATTAAGGAATAGAGCAAAATGTTGTAGAAAGCTAGAATGTATATGGCTCCATCGGGTCTGAAAGAAAAGGTCCTGTCATCCACCTGAAGCCATTTTTTTCCCTTCAGATTTTGCATAGGCTGAGACTAAGGTCACTGAAACTTGAAGTGGCTGAGTTTTGAGTCATTACAGAATCTACCATCAATGTGGAAGGAATTGGAAGGTAAGAGGTATGTGAATACAATGGGAGTAGGAAAAATTGAATCTTTGATAGTAAAGATCTCAATAAGAAGAAAATTCAAAGACCTTGAAGATAAGCAAATAAACCAACAAGGTAGATAAGAAAAGATAACCTTTATAATAGCTCAACATTTTACACATTAAACACTTAAAATAAGACAAAGGAAAATTCATAATTCATGATGTAACAGAAGACCCCATAGATTCCCAAGCTCTCTTGAGAAGTGAAAGCATGGAACCACAGCAGAATGTTTCTTAATGAGGCATGAAATAAATAAGAGTTATGAAAGTTCAATTTAACCCTGGCATGGGTTATGTCAATAAAAAGTTATTATAATAAAAAAAAAAGAAAGTTCAATGTATTTCTTGCATAACAGACGAAATTGGCATCATTGAAAAACTTAGATCTAATGGGGCAAATCATATCAATGATTAAAAGAAAGAATAAGTCTTGGGGAATCTCAGTATACAGAAGTGAAGAACTGTGTGAAAAAAAGAACAAAATCAATAACATTAAAGAAATATGATCACTATAGAAGTAACATATTTTTCTCAGTCCAGATGCAAAAAGATGACCTTAAGGAGTATAATTCACCAGAAACCTTGACAAGTCAAAAAATATGAAAATCAAAATGAAATAAATAAATAAGAGAAGTCTACACCATAAAACATACTTCCTCTATGAAGACCATAGCTTGGATAAGTATAATCCATTAATATCCAAGGTGATAATCATTAATTATCTTGTGCTCCATCAAATGCTATTATATTGATTCTTTTAAAAAATAGTCAGCATTGGTCCAGTAGATTTTGGATGGAAAATATATGAGAAACACCAGTCAAAAAATCTCTGAAATTTAGCAGAGATGACAGAAATTGAAAAAAGTTTCTGCTTTAGGGCCTATGGAAAGATAAACATATGTACATTGTCGGTGGAGCAAAGAATATGTGGAATTATCAAATAAAATGACTAGAATGACCATTGGGGTAGCTAGGTAACTGAGGAAAAACAGGTAATCTTTCAAATCAGGAAGAAGTGGAAGGGTCAATAAGTTGTGCCACTTAAATATTAGAGAATAACACAAGAAACAATATACATGATGAATACAAAAAAATATAAGAAGTTTACAGAGTGATAAGCATAATCAAGAAAAACACATGCTATAAAATGTAAAAGAAAGAACAATAAACATAAAACAATCAGAAAAAAGTATCAAAAACAGGCATTTTCCCAAGGAAGACTTCCTCATACCAAAGTTTTGAAGAAGTAAAAGGTTGATTAATATTGTATATTGTATACATATTTTCAGAGATCTTTTCTATCTTGATTCTTAATTAGTTTCTTTTTATTTTCTTTAAAATATTATTTATTATGTCTGGTAATTTCATAAGTTGGAAAGAAAGAGATATTGGAAGAAATTCTAAAGATAAACATAGTAATTTAAGTTTGTTTTCTTTAAAAAAGAGGAAGAGAAAAAATGTGGTCATTTACTCCCTCAATATCTCTTCCGTGTGTTAGATATGAGATAAAAATTATTCTTGTGCATTCTCTTAAAGCACTGGAGAAAGTTTCTATCAGTGAATGCACTAATTCATATATATCATTCAGAGACCTGATTTACCTTGTTTTGAGATCAATAAAGACTTTAATTCTGTTTTTGTTGCTTTTGCTCTGATTGACTAAAGTGCAATGGTTTTATTTTTTGACAAGTAATCTGGATTCTTAGAAAACTGATTTTTTATTACTGTCATTAAAAGTAATGGAATGGTTTTTTCTGTTTAAGTAAGCATAAGAATTTACCCAGGTATGTATTGTATTAGAGTCTGTCTTCAGAAATTGTATCACACTTAACAGCAAGTATATATTTGCTAATTATATGTTTATTTCCCTCATTGTGTCTCTCTTTTTAATCTAATTTTTTTTACCTGCTCCAGAAGAGCTGAACTTTCATAACTGCAAGGGGACTGAATTAACCAATAATGTGACCATAAATTCTCTTATGTGTTTCTTTTTGTAAGTGTTATGTGTTTAACAAGTTAAGGAATTCCAATATCTATACGACTTTCTCTAGACACAAATAGCATGAAAGAAAATTTATGTTAAGGGGAAAAGCCCCTAGACTTTAATATGATTTTGTTGTTTTGGAATACGTATGTCTATGATTTTGAGAATATATTTATTTTCTTTTTATGAATGTGTGAACAAAATTGGAGCACTTTTTTTCTATTTTATCTGTACTTTTGTATATATGACAAATTACATTGGAATTTTATCAGAGCAAATTTTTTATCCAAATCTAATTCTAATAAAAAAAACTTATCTATACCTAGTTGTTCTGAAGCATTAAAAAAAAACCAATTATTTTTTAAAGCTTTTTATTCCCAAAGCATATGCAGGGATAATTTTTCAACATCGATCCTTGCAAAACCTTGTGCTCCAAATTTTCCCCCATTGCTCTCACCCTCTTCTTTAGATGGCAAGTAATCAATATATGTTAAACATGCTAAAATATATATGTTAAAAACAGTATATGTATATATATGTGTGTGTGTGTATGTGTGTATATATATATATTTGTACAATTATCATGCTGCATAAGAAAAATCAGATCAAAAAGGAAAAAAAGTGAGAAAGAAAACAAAATGCAAGCAAATAACAACAAAAAGAGTGCCAATGCTATGTGGTGATCTACCCTTAGTTCCCACAGTCTTCTCTCTGGGTGTAAATGGTTATCTTCATCATAAAATCATTTGAACTGTTCTTAATTATGTTTCATGTACTGCTGAGAAAAACGTATATTGCTTTCTGTCTCCATTCAATTTTCTTCAAAGGTCTAAAATACCTAACTTTTCTCAAATTCAATCTACCTCCTTAACTTCTTTCTTGATTATTTTGTAGTTTGATTTATCTATTCCTGACAGAGCAAGGTTGAGATCCCCTACTAATACAGTTTTGCTGTTTAATTCTTGCAGCTCTCTTAACTTCTCCTCTAGGGATTTGGATGCTATACCACTTGGTGCATATATGTTTAATATTGCTATTACTTCATTCTCTATGGTACCCTTTAGCAAGATGTAGTTTTCTTCCTTATTTCTTTTAATTAGATCTATTTTTGCTTTTGTTTGATCTGAGATGAGAATCATTAATTAGCTCTGCTTTTTTTTTTAACTTTAGCTAAAGCATAATAGATTCTGCTCCAGCCTTTTACCTTTCCTCTGAATGTATCACTCTGCTTTAAATGTATTTCTTGTAAATAACAAATTATAGGATTCTGGCTTTTAATCCAGTCTGCTATCTACTTCCATTTTAAGGATGAGTTCATCCCATTCACATTCATAGTTAAAATGAATAACTCTGTATTTCCTGCCATCTTCTTTTCCTCAAGTTATATTTTTTCCTTTCCCTCTTTTCCTCTTGCCCTGTAATTGCTTCTGACTACTAGTTCTGTCAAACAGCCCTCCCCTTTTGTAGCCCTTCCCCCTTTCTTATACCTTTTTCCTTCTACTTCTGTTCTCCCTTATATTAAATCTGCCCCTTTTCTCTCCTTTTCCCTTCCTACTTTCCTATAGAGTGAGACAAGTTTCTCTGTGAAGCTAAATATATCTGATAATTTTTCTTTGAGCCACATCTGATGAAATGTAGAAGCTGCTAGGTCCTGGGTAATCCTGATTGTGGCTCCTCGATATCTGAATTGTTTCTTTCTGGCTGTCTGCTTGCAATATTTTCTCCTTGATCTGATAATTCTGAAATTTAGGTACAATGTTCCTTGGATGTTTTCTTTTGGAATCTCTTTCCTGAGTGGTCTGTGTATTCTTTCAATGCCAACTTTGCTCTCTGCTTCCAAGAAATACAGATAGTTTTCCTTGATAATTGCTTAGAAGATGCTGTCCAGGTTTTCCTTTTAATTATGGCTTTCAAGTAGACCAATGATTCTGATATTGTCTCTATTTTCTAGGTCAATTGTTTTTGTCATAAAATATTTTACATTTTCTACCATTTTTAATTTTTAAAATTTATTTGATAGTTCTTGATGTCTCAATGTCTCATAGCTTCCACTTTCTCAATTCTAACTTTTAAATAGTTGTTTTCCTCAATTTGTTTTGTATTTTCTTTTCCACTTGGCAAATCCTACTTTTTAAGAAATTGTTTTCTTGAATGGAATTTTGTATCTCCTTTCTCATTTGGCCAGTTCTGCTTTTTAAGCAGTTTTCCAAGCTGTTTACTATTTTTTATAATTCTTTTCCATCACTCTCATTCATTATTTTCCCTAATTTTTCTTCTACTTCTCTTATACGATTTTTAGGACTCCTTTTATGAGTTCTTTCTAGAATTGAGAGAATTTATTATTTTTTAAATATTGTTTGCTCTTCATTCTTGAAAAGGACCTAGATCAGAGAGGTGATGCTATGACATGCAAATGAATTGGACTTCAGTGAGGGAAGGCTGTGTAAAGTCACCAGTCTCACATTCCTCTCCAGACCCATCTGGGTACAGTGACAAGATATAGATCAAGAGAACTACAGATGGCCCTGCATGAAATGGGTAACCTTGACCTTTTTAAACTAAGGTCTTCAACAGGTCTCACTTTGACTGAGGTCATACCCATTAGGGCTGGGTATCAGTTGGAGCAAAGAATCTATTCTTTCATCCAGTAAAACAAAACAAAACAAAAACAAACCAAATAAAAACAAACAAACAAACAAAACTCCCTAAATAAATAAATAATTCTGGGAGGGGAAGACCCTCAGGGTTTCTGGCCAAAGCAGAAATGATTGTTATTAACATTGTGGGTCTGAGTCAATCAGGACTCAAATAATGACTAAATGGAGCTTGGCTTTAAAGCCCATTGATAGTCAATGAGAATAAGATTGGTTTGATTTAAAACATGGTCCTTAAGAAAAAAAATATAGCCAGTAAATCCTAAGATATCTTGGGAGGACTCAGAGGTGCCAAAGAGGAAAAAACTGTTTTTAAGAACATTTGTAGGTAATGATATTGATGCTGTTTGCGTGGTCTAGATTAGAGGCTATAAGAGAGTTAAGAATCCCCTTTAAATTAACCACAGGTTTTAGGAATGAAAGAATTCACTCATTCCCGAATTATTAGTTGCAAAATGAAAATTTTTTGTTAGATAGAAATCAGTTTACCAAGAGACAGACTTCTATAGGGGCAGATCTATGGAAAATGAGGTTTTGCACTGAAAGAATGCAATTTTCAGTGGACAGAAGGTCCTGCAGTAAAGGGAGTTACCAAGGTCCATCTGCAGAAGACCTTAGTTGAAGGAAGCTATAATATTGGGTCTTAGTGGGGGCTGGGACAGCCCAAATTGGCTCATCTACAAGCTGGATTTGAGCTGGAGCTAGAATTTGAATAAAATTGAATGAGTATCTTTAATTCAATGGGGTTGGAATTCTTTTGCTCAGGACTGAACCAGCCCCACTTAGATAACAGAATAAAACTATTTCTCTTGTTTCTCTCAGGTAGGGTCCCTCATTGAGGCAGAGTTGAAGATTTTCTCCTTCAAGGAGTTTTAGAGTTTTGGGGTCCCTTCTTCATTCCCCCCTCAAGCACTCACCTCCAAATTTATTTGGGATAAAGGGGCAAAGATCTCTTCTTCATGTAACTGCTTTGAGCTGTCAAGGGTCATAGAGATTTTGGGGAGTTCATGCCAGGAGGTAAGGTGTGAGATGTGAGATCTGAAAATGGCAGCAGGGCATCTAAGGGGTGTTTTTTCCCAATCAGTCGTCCCCAGTTGTCCTGGTTGAAGGGCAGTTGAAAATCCAAAGCTTGAAGCCTAGAGAAAAAAGATCTCAGGAGCAAATTAAAAGTGGGGTGTCCTCCAGGGTTGAAATGAGGACGTTTAGGAATGGGGCCTTTTTGCAGAAAAATGCATCAGGTTTTGTCTGTACGTTGTCTTAAAAATTCTGATAGCCCACCTAACAACACTGAATATCACCCCTACTCCCTCAGCTCCCTTAACTGAAAGTAGTTAAGGAGTTTTCAAATAGTTTCAGTCTCTCCCTCTAACTCCTCATTTCCCCGCTGCAGTCAGGGAACAAGAAGAGAAAAGAAAGAAAATGACTATCTTCACTCTACTAACAATTTAATTGAATTGCTTCGGAATTTTATTCCCCAACCATTATTCCAAAAGACTTTCCTAAAGATGCAACTTTGGCCATAGTTGGAGCTTACACGAAATAAAGCTTTAATTGCTGGCGGGGTATATAGATTGCTAGGAGCAAAAAATTCTTGGGACTGAGAAAATTAGGAGCCTGTTTTCTCCAGAGTGCTCACAGGAGCATTTTCAAAAGCTAGATTGTTTATCTCTCTTCAAGGAGAGCAAAAAGTTCCCACCTGCAAAGTTGAGTAGGAGAGTGAGAGAAAGGACATAGCTTGCTTTTCCCAGTGTGTTCATTTTGAAAGGGAGGCTATTCATCTCTCCATAAGGAGCTAAGGAAGGTTTAAGCAAGTGCTTTAAGGCAGCGTGACCAAATCAAGGAAACCAAGTCCTGTTTTAAAATGTATTTTTTCCCATACATGCTTCCTGAAAGGGCTGGAAGCTGCAGCTCCTTTCAGAGCCAGACAAAGGTTCTGGGATGGGCGTGGCCCACTTGTCCAGATTGCCAGTAAACCTGTTAATTTAAAAGTTGGTTGAAAACTTTTCCAGAGATTTGAGAAGATAAGATTGAGTCCCCAATCTCCCCACTATGTAGTACCCCAATAAGGGGACAGGATAGGAGCATTTAAATGACAGGCTACCAAACTATACTGGAGAGGTCTGAAACAGGCCTTGAGTTCCTCTGTGATTCCCCACTCTTTGGGCGAGAGGAGGGAAAGACTAGAGGTGCAGAGCAAGAGTGAGGGAGAAAGAACCCAGCTGCTTCCCGAATAATGAGGATTCCTTTGTTGATTCCATGTTGGAACTTGAGGGAGGGGGAGCTGACCAAACCCCAAAATCTTGCTGGGAGAGCAAGACATTAAGGAAACGGTTCAACCCCTATAGTTCCCGGGAGTAGCAACCAAGGGTAGAGAGATGTCGCCAAAGCTCGCTTTAATCCTTGTAGCTACAGCTTGATCATTAAAGACCACAGAAGCTGTATGTTAACAGTGGAATGGGAAATGGGCTCAAGCGTAGCTTTTCTTAAGTTTCTCTCCAAGACAAATCAAAGAGAATGCTGGCCTTAGACTCCCGAGAGGGGTCCCCAGAATTTCCACGTGTCTCCTTGGTAGGCGGGGAGAGGAAGATGGGGTGTTCAGCTTTCTTAAAGAGACACTTCCTCTAGTCTCAGAGTTTCTGCCTGAGGGCAGATCTTAAAATCAGAATCCTGGAAAAGCTGAAAGGCCCAGGATTCAGATCTGTTGAGAGAAAAAGGAATTTAGGAGTGCCTTGAGATGCAAAGGAAGTTCCTTTGTCTCTGGAGGAGCTGGACCAAGGGAGTTTGATTCCCTTCCAGCAAAACTTGAGCATCTTAAGCTTTCCAGTTAGGGAATTTTTCTCAAGTCAAATGTCTCTGCTCAAGGAAGGATTTTTAGGGGCAGGAGTGTTTCATCTCATTGTGGACAAGTAAAAGCTTTTAGTTTTCCCAAATTCTTGCAGCATCTCTCATGTGTCTAGAGACAGTGTTACAAAATGAGGCCTTTTGTCAATCCACAGCAATTCCCATAGAGCCTCACCTGAAAATTGTGCTCAAGTGTAGAGTTCTAACAACGACCCAAGCCTAGCTTGGGTGTCCACTAGTTGTTTTTAGCTGATTCTCTACAATTCTCTGCTTTGTTTGTTCATTATCTATTCTAATTTCTTCCATTTCTTTTCCTTCTTTTATTTCTAAAGTTAACATTTCTGCTGTATTATAGAATATCAGTGATAATGGCATACTTGCTTCACCCCAATCTTATTGGGAATTTTCTAGCATTACATAAAATCCTTGCTGATCAGTTTAGATGGATGCTACTTATCATTTTAAGAAAAACTTCACTTATTCCTATGCACTTTGTTGTTTTAATAATACTAGATGATGCCTTTTTTTTTCAAAAGCTTTTCCTGCATCGATTGAGATAGTTATATTATTTCTGTTAGTTTTGGTATTGATAAGATAAATTATGCTAATAATTTTCCTAATATTGAACCTGCTCTGCATTGCTTGTGTTAATTCCATCTGGTCATAATGATGACAAAGAATTGAAAATTATGAGGATACTGATTCATTGGAGAATGGCTGAAAAATTTATGGCATAAGAATGTAATGGAATTCCATTCCATTGGTTCCATAAGAAATGATGAAGAAATTTAGGAGATGGAAGGAAGGGGGTGAAAATTTGGAACACAAGATTTTGCAAGGATCAATGTTGAAAAATTATCCATGCATATGTTTTGAAAATAAAAAGCTTTAATTAAAAAAAGAAAGAAATGATGAGCAGGTGAGTTTCAGAAAATCTGAGAAGACTTACATGACCTGATGTTGAATGAAATGAGCAGAACTAGGAGAATTATTAACAATAATTTTGTTCTATAATCAATTATAATAAACTTATTTTTTCTCAGCAATGTAATGATTCAAAACAATTGCAAGGGACTCATGAATGGAAAATACCAACTACATCCAGAGAAAGAACTATAAAGTATGAATCAAGATCAAAGCACACTATTTTTTCATTTTTCATCTCTTTTGTTTTTTGTTTTTTATGGTTTTTCACTTTTTGTGATTATTCTTTCATAACAAGACTAATGTGGAAATATGTTTAATATGAAAAAAGTATATCATGCATACATTCTCTCCACTTGAGAAGTGGTTGTTAAAAACTTACTAGCACAACAAAATTAATCTTCTTTGTGCTGGAAGAATTGAAGCACAAAATGGACATGATATAATAAAGTTTGCTGAATCTTTTGGATTCTCTCCCCAAAAAATCCATGTTTTGTTTCTCAAAAGGACTCATTGTGTGATGAGACAATGAAGTAGATGCTGAACCTCAGACTGTAGCAACTACCCTCCCAGAGCAATTACATCTGTTGCCATCTGATGTACACAATGCTCTCAGAGAGAGAACATTTTTTTTTCTAGCTTATATCCACCTTATCTTTGCTCATTGTTCAATGGGAAAAGACAGTTCTCATCAGAGATCATTAGAATCCTGGCAAAAATACAAATTATTTTCCATATTGAAAACTCATATTGTTTCTCTTTTTTTCCTTTCCTGGTTCAGAACTTGAATTTACATTGTCCTGCCGTTGGTACATAACCTATAGGAAAACAAAACAAAACAAAACAAAACAAAAAACAATTCAAAGCAGTTTATGGAATGCAATTAAATATCTGTTCTTTCAAAATACATCTTGGTTTCCCAAGACTAAAAAAACTCACTGACCCTAGGTTATCTTTCAGATATTTTTTCAATTCTTTTCTCTCTCACTATCTCCTAGAAAATATATACTTGATACTTTCTTTTAAAGCCTTCTCAACTCTTTATAATCTATTTTTAACCTTCTAACTCAGGTCATTACCTCAAGTCTTGTAGTTTTCTAATTTTTTCTCTATGGGTTGCCAAAGTTATGTCTATCTATACCACTGTTTTTTCCCCAAGTTTCTTCCTCTTAACTAATTTAATATAATTTTTAATCATTCCTGCTAATTTTTATTCTTAAACTTGCCCCAACTTCTCCTTGTAACTTTTGTATATGCTAGTTTTTTTATTCTTTTCAAATGACTCTCATTTTTTAAAAGTTTAAAATGTCTATTCCCTGTGTCTGGAATACCTTTCCTCCTAATCTACACTTGTTTTGCTTTGATTTTTTTGATTTCTTCAAAGCTCATCTAATGTATTACTTTTTACATGAAGCCTATCCTGTTTCCCTTCATTTGCTAGTTCTCTCTAGCTCAGAGTTACTTTCTATTTATTTTTATAAAATCTGCATACACTTTTTATGTATATATTTTTCCAGAAAAGAATGCAATTTGAAAGTAGGAATTGTTTCATTTCTGTCTTCATATCCCAAACATCTTGTTCCTAGCTAATTGTAAATGCATAATAAATGAATGTTGGTTGACAGACTGAAGTTAGAGGTCATTCCATATTTGTTAAGAATTCTACTCAAATAAGTTTTTAAAAACAAAACACATTTCTAATATATTGTCCTTTTGATCTTGCTAATTAAATATTTTAGAAGAATAAGCCTGATTTAAATGACTATGAAAGATTTAAAGCAATATAAGTTTTACACATTCACTTTAGAAAAAAAAACTTTAAACAATATTACAGCACTATATGAGGAAAAAATATTCAAAGAAAAAATACACTAAGTTTTTTTGTCTAAACTCAGAAGATTAAAAGGCAAAAGGAAAGGGTTTCCAGTACCAATGTTTAGACTCAGATGGTAGTCTAGTATAAGGAGACCCTCTCCAAACAGATGAATAACTTGCAAGACTTCATATTTAGAGAAGATGAGAACAAAAGACCTCATCAAATAGGTCCCACAACTTGTATCAATAGCAGCTATTGTAATGCAGCTGCTCTTTACACAGCACAGAGACTTGAAACCCTCTAAATCAATAATGATTTAGAGCATTTTTTCCATATGACTAGACCCTTGACCGCTTTATTGACTATTCTATATATCTATATGTCATATATGGCTATATATGTCTACATATGACATACGTTTTTCTATATGTCATGAGATTTCATAGACATTTAACACTCTAAAACATTCAGGAGTGCCTTATTTCAGAAAGAAAGGCAGAAGTTAACATGAAATATAGATAATCCATCAAGTTCAAGAAAGACTCATCACTTCTCTCAAAAATAAAGTAAGAAGCAGAGCTTGACTGTGACACAAAGCCCTTCTCAAAGACAAATACTTGAAAAATAAGTTGCCAAAAGAAAAAAAAAACTGTTCATTTTAAAGAAGTATTGTAGGGAAAATGGTAGCATTACAAAGATGTAGAGGAGGCCTGATCCCCTATGAACAATTCTTTGGTACTCAGAAATGCAACAGTTTATAAAAAAGAAATAAGGAAAAATACCTACAGATTCCATCCCAAAGCCCTTGAAATCCATTTTCTCTTAAACCATTTTAATTTTCAGCACATTTAACTCTTGGTTGAGGGTAAAATATATTCACATATGTTGAACACCACACTTAAGTGTGGAACCCAGAAAGCTTGTAAAAAGGTTAAAGGGGGCTGCACCAAAAGGATCAGGTAGGTTCTCATAAAACCCTCTGCCTCAGTGGTAGATCCTATCCCCCACAGCTGTGAATAAAATCTGTGAATAATCACAGCATACTAGAGAGACTAAAAAAAATGTTTTATTTATACAATCTTTATCTTACTCTTGAGCAAATCTGACAGGCTCAAGGAAAGACTGACATAACCCAGACAGAGATATCTGTCTAGAGATCATTTTTACTGACAGAAATATGACAAAATGTATGCTTTTCTTTAAACAATAATAAACTTGCTGCGCTTAGGAAATATATATTCTGTATAGAGATGAAATAAATCAGAAGTAGGAGGTTAAGAGGTCAAAAGACTTTCATTGCAACTGCTTCTCAGTCTCTTCATATCATCATCATCCTTTCACATGACAAAATCTATTCTGGTCAGAATTAGATCTCAACAGTCACTAATTCCCATGACACACATAGATTTAAAGTGAGGGGCTAAAGCAAAATCTATTTTATGTTTCAGCTGAGCAAAAATAAATAAAAGAGAAAGTGAGCATTTGTGATTTTGAATAAGACTCCAGGAAACATATATACATACACACATACATACACACACACACACACACACACACACACCATACATACACACAGATATATATATATAGAGAGAATGGGAAATATTATGCTTTTAAGCATCATAAAGTGTCAAAATCAATAGTTAATATGTACACTAAATTGCATAATATCTAAGTTAAAAAAAGCCAACAAATTAAAGAGAGAAGTAGAAGGCAAAACTATAATATGTGAAAAAACTTCGGTGTAAGTCCTTCAGAGGAAGATAAAATGATTAATTAACACAAAGGAAAGATCCAAATAGTACTTTAATAAAATTGGAACTGATATATCTCTAATACTAACTGAATAGAAAGGAATTTTCACTCCTCTAAGCTGTACCATAGCATCTTTCCAAAAGTAAAATTAGCTTGTTCATCATTTTTTTCATTTACCATAACTTATTCAACCATTCCCCAATTAATGGGAAAATACTAATTTTCCAATTCTTTGCCAGCACAAAAGAGCTACTACAAATATTTCTGCACATGTGGGTCCTTTTCCCTCTTTTATGATCTCTTGGGGATAACAGACCTAATAGTGGCACCACTGGATCAAAGGGAATGCACAGTTTTATAGTCTTTTGGGCATAGTTCCAAACTGTTCTCCAGAATATTAGGTTGGTTCATAACTCCACCAACAATGTGTTAACGTCCCAGTTTTCCCACATCCATTCACAACATTTATCATTATTTTTTCCTGTCATCTTAGCTAAGCTGAGAAATGTGAGGTGGCACTGTCTTAAAAGTAGAATTTTCTAATCCATAATGATTTTCTAATCAATAGTGAGGAATGACTTGTATTATTGTAAATTTGACTCAGTTTTCTATATATTTTAGAAATGAGGCCTTTATTAGACACATTGTAAAGATTTTCCTCAGCTTTCTGCTTTCCTTCTTATGTTGGCTGCATTGATTTTGTTTGTGCAAAACTTTTTAAATTTAAGATAATTAAAATTATGCATTTTGCATTTAATAATGTTGTCTAGTTCTTATTTGATCATAAGTTCCTCTCTTCAACAATTTTCACTTTTTTGTGATTCTTTTTTCACAACATGGCTAATGTGGAAATATGTTTTCTGGTATTTTTCTAGTTTATCACAGTATCATTTTTAATTAGGAAGACACCCTGAACTTTTGTCATTTTTGATCTTCAGCAGCAATTGAATCTACCTTATGAATCATAAGTTTTTTGGGGAGAGGGGTGCTGCAGGTGGGCAATATTTCCAAACCTCTACTAATTATAAGGGCTATTTTTTACTCAATTTTTCTAGAACTGGATTTCATGTAGAGTATTTACTCCTATTCTCTTCCCTTCATGCTTCCTTATATCTATTGTTATGAGAGAAGAGACTGTAAATTTTCATTGTGAACCCTTATACTTCAGAAATCAACAGACACTGAATATCAGGGCTTTATTTCTGAGGCTTTTAAAAATTGTTTAGAATGAACAAAAGGGTAGCTAAAATGTTAATAACATAAGATAAATAATAAAAACTTTAAAATGTGTCTTTTATATATTTTTCTTTTGGAGATTTGATTATTTAAGCTCACCTGCACATCCAAGTTTACATCCTTCACCTTTTGTTTTTCAGAAGGATTCATTTTGTGTGGGGAGGCAGTGACACAATCTCCCGGAGTATCTGGGAACAAGTATAGGCTTAGCCTCAGACTTTAGGGACCTCCTTCCTAGAGCAACCAAGTCTGCTGCCACCCATAGTGACTTCAAGAGACAGTCAGTGATTAAGTCTGGTTAGTAATTGAGACAAAGACACCTAATCAAAAAAAAAAAAAAAGTGAATGAATCTGTGAGGGAAAGACCCTCAGGGTCTCTGACTAAAACACCAGTGATTGGTATTTACATTCACTCTGAGTCAATCAGGATCCAAACAATAACCAACTGGGGCTTGGCCTGGGTCAATGAGAAGTCAAATGATTTGTATTTAAGGCATGGTCCTGATTTGGATGATGTAGACACCATATGATGATAGGCACCAAAAGTAAAGGTTCAGTCATGTGAAGAATTCATTATGGCCGTTGTCTTTGGCAAAAGGTAGATTTATTTAGGGAAGAGGTTACAAACAAATTGAAGGGATACAATAGACACCAGAAGTGTTAAATGTGAAAATAGAGTTGGGAGAGCATAGAAAAGGATTTTAACAATTAATGATGGAAAGGCAAATTTCCTACTAGGAGAAAGGAAACCCCAATGAGATTAGGGAATCTCCTTAGCTGGAGGGCTAAATCTTAAAAAGAAGATAGCACCTCAAAAGAGTTAGATATAAGAAGGAAAATGGAGTCAGGAGAGACAACACAAAACATAATGGGGTTAGGAAACATCACTTGGCATGGGGAAGGGGCAAGGGAAAAACTACTATGAGGCAGAGAGCCATGGCAGACTGATCCAAAAGAGAGCAACAGCTATGCTATTGAAGGGGGAGGGAAACTGTTCCCTTTACTGAAGCTGTGTTCCCTTTAAGATTATCACTCTACAGCTGTGTTCCCTTAATTGAAACTATTTCCTTTTGATCTGTGATCCCTTTTGGAGTCTCAGCCCCTCCTGAGGAAGGCATATCCCCTCAGATAAGTTATCTTTAGGGGATGCCAGAGCCTTTGATTCAATTAGAAATCCTTGTCAAAAGGCACCCCTTTGAAGTGTTGTTAATTCCAATAGGAGATCTGGGATGGAAACTGATAAGCATCTAAACCTGGGAACCTTGGCTCCTGAAGCCTCAAGACTACTTAAAAAGGGCAAGTTTCTGGGTTCACTCTTTGCAGAGGGGCAAGAAATTTGCTAGGATCCTCTGCCCGCTGAGAAGGCATTCTTTTCTCAGTGCAAAAATCCATTTTCCTAATAGGACTCTACCATTATAGAAGTCAGTCTCTTATCAAACTTGTTTCTATCCAACAATAAACTTTCAGTTCTGCCACTATATAATTCGGGATAAGTGAGTTCTTTTACTTTAATGTGGCTGACCAAAAGGGGATTTTAACAGCTTTCTTACTGCCACTAACTTCATCACTATTGGGAATCGAGGGGATGCAAACTTCATCAGGATGGCCCATAAATAGATTTTATAGAGAACATTTAACCTCAGGGACATGACTGGGATTTCTGATAGGACATGGCATGGTAAGGCTTAGACATGGCAAGGTGAGGTTTCCCAAAATCTCTAAAGAGAGGGTGGACTTTCTGAGCAAAGGACCTCCCCAAAGAATGGGACCACGGAGCTAAACTGATCTCTATCAGTGCCTTCTTCCTGTTTGTCTTAGGGATTAATTTTTATTAATTCTTCAGTTTTTCTCTACTAACCACATCCATCATCAGTTTTAAAAAAGAAATCTAGCCAGTAAACTCCAAGATATCTTGGGAAGACTCAGTGATTAGAAAACAATTTAAGAGCATCTGCAGGTAAGGTTATGACAGTATGATAACATTTAAGAACAGAGGGAAGGGCAAGGAAGGAATCAAGGAAAGGGAAAGAAAGAAGAAAAAGAAAGGAAGGAAGGAGAGAAAGAAGAAAAAGGAAAGAAGGAAGGAAGAGGAGACAGAGGGTGTTATGCCACAGTCTCCTTGTATTGTTCTACCTCAGTTTCCCTAATTGTTCTACCTCAATCTCCCTTAATTGTCTGCCTCAATCCTCCTGGTTACATTACCCCTCCCTCCTAATCATCAAGATGTTTAATCCAGATAAGAAGAAAGACCTTTGTATCTTAGACATCATGACTCCAGACCTTCCTAACTTATCAGAATGTTCTGTTCCTTGCCCCCATTCTGTCATTGTTCTTCTTAATCACTAAAACCCTATAAAGAATCTCTGGAATCCCACATTCCACACTGGATACTTGAAGACAAGAGTCTGATTCAGTCAATTAATTAAGCTCTCCAATAAATAAAATATTATAACTCTCTAATTTCTATCTTGCTTCAGTTTCTCAGATATTACAAGAGAAGGAGGGAGGGAGGAAGAAAAGGAGGAAGAGAGGGAAAGAAAAAGGAAGGAAGGAAGGAGGAAAGGAAGGGAGTGAGAGAGGGAGGGAGGGAGAAAAAGAAAAGAATTTCCTAACTGGAAGTGGTTATCTCTACTTAAAGGAGCTGCTGTTAAATTAACATCATTTTTGTTTTAGTCAAAGACCCTCAAGGTCTCCCCCTCCCATATTTATTTCTTTATTGTTTATAACCAGGTGAAAAAGGCCACTTTGCCACAATTGCTGTCTAGTCTCAATCTGCTAAAATAATTACCCCTTTGAACGAATAGTTGTCTTTTAAATTAAAAACTTGTAGGATATAGCAGAAGCAGAGATTAAAGGAATATTTCTAAATATTTACATACATTAAACAGAAAAAGAGCAGCCTAATGAATGGGTATGCAACTTAAAATATTAGAAAAAGAGCGAACTAAAAATTCACAATTAAATTCTAAATTGAAAATCTTAAAAGTTAAACTAAGTTTAGGGTAAAAAAAACCTGTCAAAATTATAAATAAAATAGAAGTTTGTTTTATGAATCAAACAACAAAATAGGAAGATTATTAATTGATTTAATTTTAAAAAGAGAGAAGAAAACTAAATCACTCATATTTAAGATAAAATAAATAAAAATTGTGAATATAACATTAACAAAGACGGAATTAAAGCAGTTAAAAGAAGTTATTTTGTCCAATATTTGTCCAAGTTATATGCCAATAAATTTAATAATTTAAATAAAATGGAACAATATTTACCAAAAAATAAAATTGTTCAAATCAGTAGAAGAGAATATGGAATATCTAAATAGACATACTTTGAAAAAAAGAAATTGAGCAGGCCATAAATGAGCTACTTAAGAAAAAACCAAATAGATTTACAAGTGAATTGTATCAACCATTTAAACATCATCTAACTCCAATAGTAAATAAATTATTTTAATAATATACAAAAAAAGAATCTATTACATTGCTTTTAGGAAACATCATTCTGAAATGTAAACCAGAAGAGTAAAGCAAAGAAAAAAAATTAAGCACCATTTTCATAATTGAATATGGATGCAAAAATCCTAAATAAAATACTAACTAAAAGATGATGACAATATGTAACAAAGGTTAAACATAGTGAGTAGATGAGATTCATACTTGGAATGATGATTTAATATAAGGAAAGCTATCAACATAATTAATTATAAATAAATATTTTTTAAAATCATGATTATATAGAGAAAAAAGTTTTGATAAAAATACAACATTCATTTCTATTAAAATATTTTCCTAAATTAATTTTTAAAGTATTTTCCTAAGACCATCAGCAAACATTATTTGGAATGAGGCTAAACTAGATGTTTTCCAGTAAGATCAGATATAAAGCAAGGATGACCACTCTCATGAATATTATTCAACATTTTATTGCAAATCCTAGCAAAAGCAATAAGAGAAGAAAAAGAAAGATATTTGCAGAAGATATGATGATATCTTGGAAAATTCCCAAAATTCAATTAAAAAGTTAGATGAAACAATAATTTTAGAAAAATATGAAGTAAATCCATAAAAGTCATTGGCATTTCTATATATCACAAACAAAATCCTGAAAGTAAAGCTGGTAAGTCACAGCCCATTCAAAATCACTTTAGATATGGGGGAATCAAGAATAATAAGATGGAATAGAAAATGCCATCTACATCCAGAAAAAGAACTATGGAGACTGAATGTAATTGAGAAAAACAATTTTTTAAAAGTTAGAATTAGGCAAGTGGGAGATAATCAAAAGACATCAAGAATCAATTAAACAAATTCAAAAGATTTTAAAAATGGAAGAGAACGTAGAATGCCCAATGGGAAAAATAACTAACCTGGAAAATAGATCAAAGAGAATCACGGCCATATTCAGAAGGAGGACCTGGACAATATCTTCCAAGTAATTTTCTTTCTTTCTTTCTTTCTTTCTTTCTTTCTTTCTTTCTTTCTTTCTTTCTTTCCTCTTTCTTTCTTTCTTTGTGTGTGTGCTGGTTTGTTTTTTAAAATATTTGTTTTTAATACACATTGCTTTATGAATCATGTTGGGAGAGAAAAATCAGAACAAAATAGAAAAACCATAAAAAGGGGGAAAAACAGACAAAAGAAGTGAACATAGTATGTATTGATTTACATTCAGTCTTCATAGTTCTTTTTCTGGATGCAGATGGCATTTTCTATCCAAAGTCTATTGGGATTGCCTTGGATCACTGAACTTCTGAGAAGAATCAAGATTTTCATAGTTGATCATTGCACATTCTTGCTGTTTTTGTGTACAATGTATTCTTAGTTCTACTTGTTTCACCTTTCTAAAATTAGCTTGTTCATCGTTATTTATACAACAATAATATTCCATTACCTTCATATACCACACCTTCCTTAGCCATCCCAATTATCAAGGAAAACTGCCTTGATATCCTGGAATCAGAGGACAAAATAGACATTGAAAGAATCCACTGATCACCCCAGGAAAGAGATCCGAAAAAAAAGACTCCAAAGGACATAATAGCAAATTTTCAGAACAATCAAGTTAAGAAAAAAATAATAAAAGTGATGAGAAAAAAATGATCGGAATATCAGGAAGTCACAATTAGGATCACACAGGATCTGTCAGCTGACACAATGAAGGACCAGAGGCCATGGAATTTAACATTTTGGAAGACAAAGGAGCTAGGATTACAAGCTAGGATCAACTACTTAGAGAAATAAGGCATAATATTTCAAGGGAGTAAATGATCATTCAATGAGTGATTCAATGAAGAATTTTAAATTTTTATAAGAAGAAGATCAGAACTAAATAAATAACTTGACCTCCAGTATCAAATCCCAGTAGAAGTATAAACAGGTAAAAAGGGAAAGAAAAACATAAGAGATTCAAAAGAACTAAACTATTTACAATCTGTATGAGAAAATGACACTTGCAATCCTTAATCATTGTATCACTAATAATCACAACTAGAAGGAATATACATAGACAGTATGGATCTAAGGTGAATTTGAAGAAATAACATAAAGATTAAGTGGTGAAAAAGAGGAGTACACTGGATGAAGAAGGAAGGAAGAGGTAAAATGGTATAAATTACTTCACATTAAAAGGTTAAAAAGTACCTGGTTGATGAGCATCACTTGAACCTTACTCTTATGTGTATTAGCTCAATCAGTTGACTATAGAAATCTATCTTATTCAACAAGGAAATAAAAGGGAAGGAAATTAAGGAAAGGGATTGGGTCTGGGGACTGTTAGAAAAGAAGGAAGATCAAGGAAAAACACAGGAACAAAACACTACTGAAGAGGAAAAGGGTAAAATGAGAAAGAGGATAAAAGTAACCTAGTATTTGACAAAACCAAACACTACAGCTTTTAGGATAAGAATTCACTATTTGACAAAAGTTGCTGGGAAAACTGGAAAACAATAGGATACAAACTAGGTATAGACCAATGCCTCACAAAATACATTAAATATTAAATGGGTGCGTAAAGTAGACATAAAGAAGCAAATCAGAAGAGTGAAGAATCATCTACCTGACAGAACCATAGGAAAGGGAAAATTCTTGATCAAACAGGAGATCAAAAAGGAGATCCCCTTTATGAGATACAAAATAGATAATTTTGATTATATTAAATTACAAAGTTTTGTCCAAACAAAACCAATCTATCAAGATTAGAAGGAAAGCAGAAAGTTGAGAAACAATCCTTACAGCAAGTATCTCTGACAAAGACCCACCCATTTCTCAAATATATAGATAACTCAGTCAAATTTATAATAATACAAGCCATCCCACAATAGATAAATGGTCAAAGTTTATGAACAGGAAGTTTTCAGATGAAGAAATCAAATATATCTAAAAGCATATGTAGAAAAGTTCGAAACCACTATTCATTAGAAAAAATGCAAATTAAAACAACTCCGAGACACCATCTCACACCTATCAGATTGTCTAATATGACAAAAAAAAGGAAAATGATGAATGTTGGAGAACATGTGGGAAAATTGGGACACTAATGTGTTGTTGGTGAAGTTGTGAACTGATCCAACCATTCTGGAAAGAAATATGAAATTTTATCCAAAGACTAACTAAACTGTGCATATGCACAGCAATATAACTACTAAGTCTGTATCCCAGAAATATCATAAAAGAGGGGAAAGGGACCTACTTATGCAAAAATATTTATAACAAAGTGTTATATAACGAAAGTGTCAAAATGAATATGAAAAGTGTTGTTGTGTATCTGGGTAAAATACTATTACGTTAAAAGAGAAAAAATAACCCTTTCTGGTCTAGTTAAGAAATAGAAAAGTAGATCAATGGAACAGGACATACATATGATTTACAGGTCAAATAAATATAGTTTCTATATTTGATAAGTGTAAAGACTTAAGATTTCAGGATAAAAATTCACTATATTGTAGAAATTGTTAGGGAGTTAGGAAAGCAGTTTGGCAGAAATTGGCCTTAGAACAACATCTTACACCATTTACCAGGATAAGCTAAAAATGAGTAGATGATCTAGATATAAAGAGAGATTTTACAAGTGAATTTGAAGAACATGAAACATATTATTATCAAAAAAAGACATGGATAACTTATAAGTAAACATAAGATAGAATAGAGAGTTGTAAAATTGATAATATTTAGGTTTAAAGTTTTTTTTTAAATAAAATGTAACCAAGATCAGAAGGAAAACAGAAAACTGGGGAAGGAGATTATAGACAGTTTCTTAGATAAAGGTCTCACATCTTAAATATAGATAGATAGCTATGGATACATATATATATATATATATATATATATACATATATGTACACATACATAGTGAAATTACACAAAATCTATAATGTCTGAGTCATTCTCCAATTGATAGTCAAAGAATATGAACAGGCAATTTTCCAATTAAAAATCAAAATAATTTTGGTCATATGAAGAAATTCTCTATATCATTGATTTGAGAGACTCAAACTAAAAATCTTGATTGTGTTACACCTATCAGGTTAGCTAAAATAATTAAAGGGGAAAATAACAAATGTGGGAGGGGAAATACAAAAACTGGGATTTTAATTCATAGTTAGTTGAAACTGTGAACTGATCCCACCATTTTGGAAAGCAATATTTAATTATACTAAAATAATTATCACGGTGTCTATAAATTGATCTTGAACTATTTGATCTATTTCCAAAGATGATTAGGGGAAAGGAAAAGAACCTACATGTTCTAAAATATTTCTAAAGGCTCTCTTTGTGATAGCAAAGAACTGAACATTTTGGGGATGTCCATCAATTGGTAAATCACTGAACAAATTGTGGCATGTGATTATGATGGAAAACTATTATGCAATAAGAAATGATGAATTCAATGATCTTAGAACATGAATAGCCTTGCATGACATAATGAAGAGTGAAATGAGCATAATCAAGAAAATATTGTATATAGTAGCACAAATATTGTTTTAAGAACAACTTTGAGCAAATAAGTAATTTTTACTATTAAAAGTATCTAAACTGATTTCAAAGAACATATAAAGAAAGATGCCAACTGCATTCAGAGAAAAAAATCTGATAGAAGCATACATACAGTAGTTTTACACATACACACACATGGATATATTCCCCCCCACACATATATATGTGGGTGTGTGTGTGTGTGTGTGTGTGTGTGTGTGTGTGTGTGTAATGGTAGCCATATTTAGATTGGAGAGAAGGGAAGGAAAGGAAAAAAATACATGATAACTTTATTATGCATTTAAAACAATAAAAAGTTGTACTAATAGATTTGCAGTTCCCATCACTTTTGTATTATTTATAAAAATGATTCTTTTACTCCATAGATTAAAAATTAAATAAAAATAAAAAAGAAACTCTTTTAAAGATGTAAGTTAAAGATGGCTGTGAAAATTGATAAATCAATAATTAAAAATTACATGAAAGGTATTCTGTGACTACATGTTTTAATAGGTCTTAAAATAATTTATTTCAGCGAAAAGAATGTTTACTTCAGTTCTTCTAAAATCCCTCACCAATGTCTGTGTGAATTTTAGCTCCCAGTTACAAGTTGTTTCCCTCAAACTTTTCAAGTTTCAAAAAATGATAGGGTAAATATTTGTGATATTGTATATAAAAATTTAGTGCTCTAAAAATGAATCAATGCAATATATTGGTCCCTAAGATCCAAGGCTAGAAAGTTTTATTTTATGTAAAAATTTATGGGTTCAATAATAATCATTTTAAACACTAAGTTGATCCCTTGAGGATCCTGCTTAAACTCTAATCAGTATTATTCAATTCATTATGATTTTATTGATTGTAACTATCTAGTAATATATAGCAGGTCAATCATCTAATAGTAATTATAAGAATGAGTTATTCATAATTACATGATACATAAAAATACATAGATTTTAATAGAAAGAGTCTTATAATAGACTCTGCTTTAATATAGCAGGTAATTACTTTTTAGCAGCTGTGGAGCTTATAGGTGCAATCACAAGACCACAAGAACACTGAGATGAAATATTTCTAAACTATTTTCTTCAAATTCCATGATTCTATCAATCATAAAAGTGATGTGGTGTCAAATGCCCATGTTCTCCCTGAAATGATCTTGGAACATGTGTCATCTCCACTTGCCCAACATAAGGAGTATCTCTCCACCTTATGACCATCTCTTCAGTAGAAATATTTTCTGTCTTTCTCATCTTAACACCTTGTAATCCTGCTAGTCTTCTTATTTAGCCTGTGCACATCAGCCACTGAAATTGTTCTGTATTTGGTATAACTGTTCTTGAAATTCTAGATATTTAGTCTTATAGAAGAATCCTGGAAGGAGGTGACAGGTTGTGAAGAAGATCTGGCGTCTACTTCATTGCAAGGGCGACCAGATCCTTCATATAAAGTGTTTCTGCCTTAGAGCTCTTTCTCAGTTTCTCTTTTGGATATCTGGGGTGATTCTCCGCCTCTTCCCCCCGCCCCATGGCTCCCATAGTTAAGAAAATTTCTAGCATTTCAAAAGTGTCATAGAAGCAGAGCCAAGATGATAGAGTAAAGGCAGAGGACTCATCTGAGCTCTCCACCAAACCCCTCCAAATAATGTTAAATAATGACTTGAAACAAATTTCTAAGCTACAAAAACCCCTCACAACCCCAACCCAAAAAAAGATATAGTGAAAAAATTTTCCATCTGAAGACACCATAGAAGATCAGCAGGAAAGGTCTGTTGCAACAGGGGTGGAATGCAGCTCAGTACAGCACAAATTGGGCCAGCATAACCGTGGCACCAGCAAACTAGGGACTTGGGGCCACTGAATCAGTGGCAGCACTCGTGATTTCCTCATGATCCTAGCCCACAGATACCAAAGAAGAGTTGGAAGGACAGCGAGAAAGGTTTGTTGCAGTAGAGTAAGAGGAGAGTCAAAGAAAACCAGGACTGGGCTTTGGGGGCCATTGAATCACCAGCAGTGGTAGCAATGGTTGGTAATGGCTTTTGAGAGGTCTCTGCCACAGACAAAAGCTGATCAGGAGATTACAGGAGTCTCTTTGTTAGCACTGAGGCAGGATTCTGTTGCTTTCCCATACTTAGATCCAAGATACACTGCTGGTTCCCATTTCCAGGATGAGGAGGAGCACTAGTAAACCAGTACTTACAAATTAGTGGATTAGGGACTCTGCTCACAGTGCCTGGGCAGAAAAGAGAGCACTCACAGAACAGAGTAGAGATCTGGAGAGATGTGATATCACCTTGGAAGAATTGAAAACTTACAGGCCCCTTCCAATATTTTTGAAACAAAATCCCTGAAATGACTGCACCCTCTCTCCCTGGAAGCAGAGCCCTAATTAAACAAAGAGTTAAAAGTCAAGTAATAAGCTGGAGAAATGAACAGACAAAAAAAAATTAATTCTGATTATAAAAAGTTACTATGGTGATGAAAAATATCAAAACACACATTCAGAAGAGAATAAAGTCATAAATCATATATCCAAAGCCTTGAAGGAAAAAAATATGAATTGGTCTTGGTCCATGAAAGAGTCAAAAAAGGTTTTGAAAAGCAAGCAAGAGTTTCAGAGGGGAAAATGATAAGAGAAACAATAGTGGTATAAAAATTGTTGGGAAAAAATGAATAAGCAGTTTGGTAAACTTGGTAAATTACACAAAAATACTGAAGAAAAAAAAAAAGACTAAAAAGACAGACTAAGCCAAATGATAAAAGGAAGAACAAAAAGCAAATGAGAATGCCTTAAAAAAAAAAAAAGCAAATTTTGCCAAACCAGGTACCAAAATTCACTGAATGGAAAAAGAAAACATTACTTAAAAATTAGAATTGGCCAAATGGAAAAGGACATATAAAAGCTCAGTGAAAAAAATAATTTCTTCAAAATTAGTGTGGAACAAATGGAAGCCAATGACTTAATGATAAATCAAGAAATGATAAAACAAAACCAAAAGAATGGAAAAAATAGAAGACAGTATGAAATACCTCACTGGAAAAACAACTGACCTGGAAAATAGATCCAGGAGAGATAATTATTAAATTATCAAAAAGCCATAATCACAAAAAGAGCCTAGACATCATCTTTCAAGATATTATCATAAAAAACTGTCCTGATTTTCTAGAACAGAGGGTAAGATAGAAACTGAAAGAATCTGCCATTCTCCATTTGAAAGAGATCTCGAGATAAAAACTCCCAAGTTCAAGAAGAAAATACTGCAAGCCACCAGAAAGAAATAATTCTAGTATAGTGGACCACAGTCAAGATAACACAAAATTTAACCGCTTCTACATTAACTTACTGGAGAGCTTGAAATATGTTATTCCAGAAAGCAAAGAAGCTAGGGTTACACTAACTTATACAGCAAAATTGAGCATGATCTTCCAGAGGAAAAAGTGGATCTTAATGATGAACTTTCAAGGATTCCTGAGGAAAAGACCAGAGCTTATTAGAAAAATCTGGTCTTCAAATATAGGACTCAGGATAAGCTTTAAGAGGTAATCAGGAAAGGGATATATATCATAAGGGACTTAATAAGCTTTATTTACATTCCTACATGGGAGGATGATACTTGTAATTCATTAAACTTTCTCATTATTATTGCAGTCAGATGGTACATTTCTAGACATAGGGAACAGCAGGTATGAGTTGGACCTATAAGGATAACATCTAAAAAAACAAGGGGTGAGAGAGGAATGTACTGGGAAACAGGAGAAAAGAAACATAGAATGGCACAAATTATCTACCATAAAAGAGGAAAGGAAAAGCTTTTGCAGTGAAGAGGAAAAGGGGAATGGATATGGGAGTTACTGAACCTAGTCTTATCAGAATTGGCTCAAAGAAAAAGCTTGTCAGACTTAACTTTTTGATTTTCATGTCTGACAAGTTTTTGCCATGGATCTACGGAATTGTTATTTTTTTAAATTAAGGGCAACATGTTTATCCTTCTTAAGAAGTTGTTAGAACTTAAGTTATCTCAATGTGAGGAATTATGGCCAGATTGAGACATTAAACATTCAGGATGTATGGCCATTCACTATGAACTCACATCTTCTTTCTGTGTATTTTAAAATGGTTTGATGTTATATGCTCATTCTATCTTCTTTTACTTTTTAACATTGCCCACCTTCTCTAGGTACAGGTCACCAAATATATTGACTTGCTTGCTCCTGAATTGCTCCCACCATTTTTTTCTTCAATTTTTATTCTTTATTCTCTGTTCATTTGCTATTTCCTTCTCTGCTCTTAATATATATTTAGGTCTCCTTTTTCCATGTAATAAATACTGGTAGATTTTATAATTTTAAGAGAACTTATAATCTTATATTTCTCCTCTATTCCCTACTCCATATTAATTGTACGTGACTTTCCAAATCCATGTTAAAACTGATTAATGGACATCATATTTCTAAACATTGTATACAAACTTGTTAGACCTATTAGAAGAAGAGAGCAAAGTAAAAATAGAAATAAGTCACTGGGCCAAGTCTGAAAGAAACTGTCAAAATGAAAGTTATGACAACTTCGGAGGCTAATCAAAACAAAAATGTAGTTATAGTCAGAAAATAAGCTTTAACTACTAAGGAGTCATTGCAAGTCCATAGAAGATTTGAGAACCATTAATATAAAAATGAGCACATAGAGAAATGTATATTTTATAAGAGGCAAAAGCAAGGGCTTAAAACCAAGAATCATTTTTACAAATTATTAAGGAAGACTGCTCTGATATCTTAGAACCAGGGCAAAATGGAAATTGAAAGGACCCACCAACCATCATCTTCAAAAGATACTAAAATGGAAACTCAAGAAAATGTTAACAAATTCTAGAGCTCCCAGATCAAGAAAAATATTATAAACATTCAAAAGAGCAATTCAAAGATTATTGAGCCTCAGTACAGATCACACAATATTTGGCAGAGTCTATATTAAAGGATTAAAGGACTTGGAATATGGTATTCCAGAAGGCTAAAATTACAACCAAGAATCATCTACTCAGGAAAGTGAGTATAATCCTTCAGAGAGGAAATGGATATTTAATGAATTAGAGTATTTTTGAGAATTCTCAATCAAAAGACCAGAGATGAAAAAAAATTGACTTTCAATTTCAAAGATCAAGAGAATAATAAAAAGGTGAAAGTGAAAAAAAAATCATAAGGGATTCAATAACCTTATTGAACCATCTAAATTTCTACATAGGAAAATGATGCTTGGAATTCTGAACTTTATCATTATTGATAAGGGAAAAAGAGCCAAAAATTATATAAATTTTTATAACAAATCTTCATTCTCAAATCTAAGAGAACTGAATCAAATTTATAAGAATGTAAGTTTTTCCCCAGTTGGTAAAAGGTCAAAGATATTAACAAGCAGTTTGAAATCAAACTGCTCTAACATACAACCTCACATCTATAAAATTGGCTAATGTTACAAAAAAGGAAAATAAAAAAATATTGGAGAGGATGAGAGAAATTGGTACACTAAAACACTTTTCATAGACTTTTGAATCGATTAAAACAATCCAAAAAGAAATTTGTTTCAGATTTTCTGCAAGCATCTTCCTCATCATTTCTCACAACAGTATTGCATGGTAATCCACATACAACAATGGGTTAAATCATTTTCCATTTAATGGATATCACCTTGATTTCCAATTCTTTAAAAGCACAAAAAGAGCTAATATAAATATTACTGTGCATTTAGTAACCTTTTATTTATTTATTTTTACCAATCTAAGATACAAAATTAATGCTGGTATTGCTGAATGTAAAGGAATGCACAGTTTAGTAGCATTTGGGCAATAGAAGACTTACATGAATTGTAGCAAAGTGAAGTAAGCAGAACTTTGACAAATGTCCACAGTAGCAGCAATATTGCATGATGGTCAACTGTGAACGACTTAGCTATTCTCAGCAATTTTACATTTTTACATACATGTTCACCTGAGTTTTTTGCTTTAAAAAATTTACTCCAATTAATTTTCCACTTGAATTTCAATTAATTCTAATTTTCCCTCACAAGGAGCAGAGACTGATAATTATTTAATCTATACTTCAAAACAGACAAAACAACTGTTTGTATCTGATGACAACTAGTTCACAAATGAATTTACTATAAAGATCTACTTTTACTCCAAGTGGAAAAGATGTGTGTGTGTGTGTGTGTGTGTGTGTGATGGGATGTACAAAATGACAAGGTAATCATGTCTATACTTTGGGACATGTTCCACATAGGTGGACCAAAATAAAAATCTAATACTGACTAGTAAAATAAAAAACAAAAACAAAAAAGCAATAATGGAAAAATGTCTACTTCAAATAACTAGAGAATGCATAAAATATCATGGAATCAACCTACCAAACCACACAAAAAATATAGATTTCAAAGACAAAATCCTCTTTGAAGAAATAAATACTAATATAAATAGAAGAAATAATATTCTCATGATGAGACTGTTAATGTAACTGTTAATATAACAAAAATGGCAATAGTTTCAAAATTAATATATATTTTTAATGCAATCAAATTACCAAGATGATATACTATACACCGTGATAAAATAGTAGTAAAATTCATCTGGAAAAGCCAAAGATCAAGAATATCAAATTATTAAAAAAAAGATAGATAAAGGAAGAATAGCACATCTACATCTCAGATAAAGAAAGTCATCAAAAACCTTTTGATTGTTTAAAACATAGAGAGATCACTGGAACAACCTACACAAGGGAGAATAGAAAACTGTGAAGCTTCCTATTTGAGAAACAGTGTTTCATTAAGTGGAAAATATGAGGTAAGTAAAGTAAAATAAAAAGAAGTTTCTTTTGTAATAAAAACTACAATTAATAGGATACAAAGGCATGTCCATTAATGAAACCATAGCTTAACAAACTGTGGTATATGAACATAATAGAGTGCACAATAAGAAATTATGTGTATATTGGAACATCATCATAATAGTGACAATTATAATTATTAGTATATTAATTAACATTTATATAGGAAAGTAGAAACTTGTTATACAAATAAATCATGGTACATTAAAATAATGGAATATCATTATTGCACAAAAATTGAAATGGACAGGTTCAGAGAAAACAGGGGAAATATTTATGAACTGCTGCAGAGAAAAGAATCATTTCAAATCATATCATTAGGAGAAGAATTTATACAAAGGCCTGAGCAACTATACTAGACTATATTCAAAATTACTGTAGATACTAAATAATCTGGAATCAGTACAAAATTCCCACAGGTATTTGTGGTATTTTTATTGGAGATAAGTGGTCATTTCCCTTTGATATTATCAAAGAAGTCTGACCTTGCTAACAATATTCCTTGTGTTAATCCCAGGATAAAATATTTGAGATAAAGAATTGAAGTCCCCAATGGGCAAATGTGAGATTGCATCTATGACTTTCTCTGTGAAATTATCTTTGCCAAAATCAAGCTGGTGGTGAAAGGCAAAATGTTGGTGATGAAGGTGCCCCACTTCACAGTGAGGCATTTTGGGGCATGAAAAAGTCAAGAATGGCATTCTTAAACCTTTTCACTTTTCAATTATAAATATAATTATATGATTTAATTGCCTCAGGAAATACATGATTTTTGTATTTACCCCAAATATCTTAAATACTGGATAATAGAAGCATAAAGAAATATTGCTTATATTTTAAATATATTCCAGATGCTTTCTGATATCTGTTGCTCTGAACTGTTAAAAATGTTTTCAGCAAACCCTGGATCTCATCCTCAAAGTTGCCTTGTATTGAAATCTTATATAGTAGCTGATTGTACTTTTCAATCCAGAACTGAAACAATCAGACCATCCTAGATCTGGTGCTGAGCATAGCTCCTTAATCCCAAAAAAGCTCATCAGTATATGTACTCACTCTTCAATCGATGTATGCAAAAATGTTGGTAGTATCCCTTTTTGTAATAGCAAGCTACTGGAAGCTGAGTGGATGCCCATCAGTTGGGGAATGACTAAATAGGTTATGGTATATGAATGTATTGGAATATTATTGTTTTATAAGAAACAATCAGCAGGATGATTTCAGAAAGATCTGGAGAGACTAACATGAAGCGATGCTAAATAAAGTGAGTAGAACCAAGAGAATATACACAGTAACAATAAGACTATGTGATGATAAATTCTGACAGACACGGTTCTTTTCAAGAATGAGATGATTCAGGCCAATTGCAATAGACTTGTGATAGAGAAAGCCATCTTTATCCAGAAAGAAGAATGTGGGAACTGAATGTGGATCACAACATTATTTTCCACCTTTCTTGTTGTATACTTGCTTTTTTTTCTTTCTCATTTTTTCCCTTTTGATCTGATTTTTCTTGTACAACATGATAAATGGGGAAATATGTATAGGATGCATATATTTAACATACTTTATGTCTAGGGGAAGGGTTGGGAGGAGAGAGAAAAATTTAGAACACAAAGTTTTCAGTGGTGAACGTTGAAAATTATCTTTGTATGTATTTTGAAAATCAAAAGCTATTATTAAGAAAGAGAGAAATCCCCAATATTGCAATCAACCAAAAAAAAGTAATTCGGATATTGTGGAGTCTCCTTCTAGATCACACAGAATTTAGTATATTTTACATTGAAGGATAATAGGGCTTAGCATATGATATTTCAGAGGCAAAGAAGCTAGGATTACAACCAAGAATCAATTACCCAACAAAAGTGAGTATAATCTTTTAGGACATTGGAGAGGCTGAATAAAATTTTTGATTTTAAAATACAAGGCTCAAGAGAAAGGTAAATGTGGAGAAAAAAATCATAAGAGATTCAATAAGGTTAAATTGTCTCTACTCCTAGATGGGAAGATATTATTGAACTTTATCATTATTGAGGAAGAGAAATAACTATCTTTCAAGGAGTTGTTTTAAAACAATTTTTTTAAGGAGTGATTTTCTTCAAACAATTTCTGTGGTTTTTTCCCCTCGAGCTCTCATTTCCTTTCCCCATTCTTCTTTTAACTTGCTTTTAAGACTCTTTTAAAATTCTTCCAAGAGAGCCTTTTGAGATGATGAGTAACTTATATCACCTTTTGAGGCTTCATCTGGAGATGTTCTGCCTTTAATGTCCTCAAAATTTATGGTCTGTTCTTCCCTTTTTCCATAAAAGTTATCTATGATCAGATTTCTTTTTTGCTTTTTTGCTCATTTTTAAAGGTTGAGGTCTGCTCTTAGAGAAAAGGGGAGATTGTCCCAAGCTTCCTCTATAGGCAACAGTGATTTCATGATACCCTGGGGCTGCCAGCTTCCTTCCTGTGCTAGGTGGACATGGCTAAGTTTCATTTCTTATGATGAAGTTCAGGAGCTTACTATTTGCCTTCTAGAGTTATATTGGATGCCTCACAAAGAGCCTGCTGATCCATTGACTTCTGAACCAAGACAGAGTAGCTAATGCTGCTGTATTTTGACTAAGAGCATCCCACTAGATTCCCCTGGCATGAGGAGACCTCTCTGCTCTAGTCCACTGTGTCTGTATTGTGTCCCTCCTTGCTCAATTGAGACAGAAATTTTCCTGAAGTTCTTCCTTTTCTTCTTTCCTTTTTCTTCTGCTGGAAATTTGTTATACTCCAAATATTTGTGGATTCTGTCACTCCAAAATCTGTACAAAGGCTTGGCATGGTCTTGATTTTGAGGGAAGCCAGGAAGAACTCAGACAAAGACTTGTCTACTCTCTGCCATCTTGGCTCCAACCTCTCCCTGCCACCTCAGAAAAACTGCCTCAAAATTTTAGGAGTTTCTCTTTAGTAAAGGCCTCATTTCTCATTTGAACTGAGTCATATTTACAAAATACCCCAATTGGTAAAAAGTCAAGTTATGAATTAGCAGTATATTGAAAATGATCTAAATCATTATTGATTAAGGAAATATAAATTAAAGCTTGTATGAAGTATCATCTCACATATATCACATGGGCCAATATTACAGAAAAGAAAATGAAAAATGTTGGCAAGGATAAAAGAAAATTGGTACACTAATGCACATTTGGTAGAGTTTTGAACTGATTTAAACATTGTAGAAAGGAGTTTGCTTCATGTTTTCATGAAAGCATATTCTTCATCATTTCTCATAGCTCAATAGTATCCCATCATAATAATGTACCACAACTTTGTGGTACATTATTATGATGGGATACTATTGAGCTATGTCATTCTCCACTTAATGGGCATCACCTCAAATTTCAATTCTTTGACACAGAAAGAACTGATATAAATATTATTATGCATTTGCCCCTTTCCCTTTTTCATCCATTTAGGATACAAAGTTAGTACATTGGATGATAGAATATGTATAGTTTAAGGTACACAACCAAGCTATCTTTCAGCTATAGTATCCAAGCAAGTCTGGGCCATTTTCTTGTATTTTGAAAGTAGATTCAAACAATAATCATGTCAAAACTTGTTAATATCCACCATTTCCAACTTCTGACCAATTATGTTGTTCCCCACACCACAATTATATAACCAATTTCCCTCAAGCCCATTATGTCACCTACTCTGTTCTGTTCTTTGTTTTCTGCACATCAAAAACATCTAGAAAAGCAGCTGTGCTTTGGGTTGGGGTTTTTAACTGGAGATCACGGAAGATAATGATGCATCTTACTCTCATGTTTCCTGATAACAGAAAGTTATCTTGCTTAAAGAAATGTGTTTTAATTTATCTTTTTGTTAAATTTAACCCACAATGTTTCTTAATAATTTGTCATACCTCTTCTGATTATTTTGATGCTTACTGTTTTAAAATGTCAGCAAAATGACTTATAAAGTACATATTGTAAAATCATGAACAAATCACATCTTAGCAATAATAGAAAGTCTCCTCCAAGAAGGAGCAGAAGATCAAATCAGCAAAAAGTAATAGCACACCTGCTATGTGGCAAGCATAGTGCTAAATGCTGCATATATAAGAAAGGTTTAAAAAAAGTTCCTGTTTTTAAGGAGGTCATTCTCATTCAGGGAGAAAAGATGAAAATAATTATGTACAAAAATATACATAGAGGATATATTCAACAGAAAGACACTGAAACTACAGATGGCAGAAAATTTTAGGTGAGATTTGGGGGAAAAAAGTCAAAAACGACAGTACGGAGGGATGAGAAGAATTCCAGTTAGTGAAAGCACATGGAGAAGAGAGATGAAATCTTTTGTGAAATGAACTGCAAAGATGTCAGTGTCTGTGAATTGTTGAATGTGAAAGGAAGGAAATTTCAATGAAATAAGATAAAAAAGACAACTATATTTTTATCTTTTATCCTGGAAGTAATATAGAGACCCTGGAATTTGGGGAAAATTGTCAGATCTGTGCTATAAGAAGACAATTTTGATAGCTGAATTTAGTACAAACTTGCACTACAAACTGAAGTACAAAGAGTACTGAGGATAATTGTGTAGGTGTGACATGATTACCCTCTGGATGGTTACAGTACCAAAAGAGAGAAAGGAAAATATACAAGATATGTGATAAAAGCAGAATTGACAAGCCAAAACTACTTGTTGAATGTGGGGTTATGGTCAGAATGGTGATGAGAGTGAAGCATTGAACATGACAGCTAATTGCTAGAAAAATAGCTTTCTCCTGGGAGAGAAGAAAAAAAATAACATAGGCCATAATTAGAAATAGCTCAGATTCACTCCTGTATCTGTTGCTGAATCTCTTCTGTACATCAAGATCTCAATCCCTTTCTATCCTCACTGGCATCTCATCTCCTGGTAGGGGAAGTTTCTGTCTAGTCTCACATTTCTTTTCCTCACTGTGTCTCTTGTACAGTAATACACAGCTGTATCCTGAGTATTAAGGGAATTCATCTGCAGATTTAACATATTGTTGCCATTATCTCTGGAGATGGTGGATCGACCTTTCACAGAGTCTGCATAGTATGTATTACTTCCACTATAGCTAATGCTTGCAATCCATTCTAGTCCTTTCCCTGGAGCCTGGCGGACCCAGCCCATTGCATAGTCACTGAAGGTAAACCCAGAAGCTTTGCAGGAGAGTCTAAGAGAACCCCCAGGCTGAATCACATCTCCCCCAGACTCCACTAGCTGCACATCACACTGGACACCTGCAACACAAGAGACATTGCATTAAAATCAATAGTCATATCAAGTCACCTCTTCATATTGTCCCTCCCTCTCCAAACTACCTTGGAAAATAGTCAAAAGAAAAATCCAGTTCAGCTTCAATTTCATGGTAAGTTTCTAAGTTAGTCCTTTGCACAGAAGGACACAAAGAACTTGGGCTTGTACCCCAGAGATGCAAGTACAGGTTTGGGGTTGCTTTTCATTCCAGTGAGGAGGGATCCAATTTGCATATCTTACTCTATTCAAAACGAGGAAGAAGACCTTCTGTCTCCTAGCGAGAAATCCTTTTTCTTGATTGTCAGCAAGAAAGTTCTCCTTTAGCAGGTCCCAAAGCCCTGGGCAATGAGAATAATAGCAAGACTCACAAAGCTGATGGTTTTGACTTAATGATAATCACCCCATATCATTTCAACAACTGGATCACATATGTTTTGTGTTACTAATAAATTTCTTTTTCTCTTTCTTTCTTTCTTTTTTTTGCTGAGGCAATTGGGGTTAGGTGACTTGCCCATGGTCACACAGTACTAATAAATTTCTAATCAATCCTAGTCCCATTTCTGCTTCTCAAAGCTTTTCAACCATCTTCCATTACCAGTGACCAACTGATTGAATCTGTTTTATGAATCACTTTCTTCTCACAATCTGTTGTCCGGATTCTTGGCAACGCTATTGCTTCCTGCTTTTTCTTTTCCTTTACATTAGATCACATTTCACTTAAAAAATTTAGTCACAGTACCAGATACACTCTCTCATTGCATTGAAAGGAACAGCTCATATCACTTATTTTAATCATCTAAAGTCACAGTACATTTTAAGAAAATTGCAAATCTCCTCCAAAAAAACCCACCTTATCCTCAGAGGGACATATCCTATTTGAAGGGACAGAGAAATTTTATACTCTATGACACTGACTAAATAGTCTGATTTATGGACCTTTTTGTGAGGAATTTCATATTTCAAATACTTTTCTCATTACCTAGACTAGCCAGCTATGCTGCCCCTGGCTGCACATTTAATTGTATATCCAGAAACATTGTTTCTCACTTCTACTTTCTTTTCTCTTTCTTCCATGAGAGTGATTTGTAATTTCAGGGCCCTTATCCTGCTATCTACTGATAGTTTAGAGATTTTCATTGTTTTCAGGGGCTCAACTCAATGAAAAAAAAGCTATCAATGCTTCTTTTAGCCACCATTATAGCTATAGAGTTTTCATCATAAAGAAAAGAGTCTGAATCAGGTTTGTTTTCACTCCCCTGTTATTGTTATTATATTTGGGGGCATATGCCATATTGCATATATATTCTTCTTACTCTATTATTTACCAGAATTGTAAACAAAGTTCATAATGATTCTCTTCAAGTATTGAGTCCATGAACTATTGTTTCAGACATGCTAGTGTAAAGGTAGTAGACTTTTGGACTTTTCCCATTTCAGGCATAAAGTGGGCACCCTCTGTATCCTATTCACAGATAGTAAAAGTTGCCAAATTTAGGAATTTCCCATTCAGTGATTATAAAGGAAATTTAAATGAATGTTTATATTTTTTATTCACTTATTTAACATGAATGATTTTATTCAACCTGAGAGGGTTTAGGACCCTTGCTCATATGATGAAAACCATTGAAGTCACATGAGTAAATTCTAGATTACCTATGTTCCTTGGGTTGATATAATAAAGCAATCTACCCAGTTTTGTATTAAGAGTACTAACTTAGGCAACTCTGCTCTCAGGAGTTGAATTAAGGAGAAAGGCAGGTCTGGAGAAAAATACTGTTTTCATAAAGAGCAACATAGAAATTTTACAATAAGAAATAAGAAATCAGGGGTCTTAAAGTGTCAGAGACTTGAGTTAGGTTGGCCATGTATATTCTTTATATGTATCATTCAATTAGCATATTCTATATATTTGCCCATTCTTTCTACTGACTCTATATTTATGGGAAAGTGTGTCTCATGTTATAGAAAAAGTTCATGTGATAATATTTGTTTTTGCTTAAACTAATTATGTCAACTGGTTTGGGCCCAAGAGTGTGGAGTCACAAACTATCTAGGTTTGTTGAATCCCTGAATAGCTTAGTTGTGTGTAAATCCCTGAATAGCAACTACTTAGGAAAGTAAGCCAATAGCAGAATGCCATATTGCAAATCACAATTCATCAAAAAAAATTTTTTCCTTAGGTTTCATCAGAATAAAAGAATCTGAAAAGTAAAGGATAAGTGAATATTATAATAACAACAACAATAATAATAATAAAGATCTCAATAAGAAGAAAATGCAATACTTAGCTAGAAAGCTAAGAAATAGAGAATACTTGAGTAAGAAGCCAGAATATATAGGGTTCCACCAGGCTGACAGAAAAGGTCCTGGCATCCATATGAAATCTTTTTGTCCCTTAAGAAGTCACATGAGCTAAGCCTGAGGCCAGCTAGAGCTTTGACATCCAGATATAACAGAATCTTCCTTCAAAGTGGAAGGAAATGAAAAGAAAAGAATTTGTGAATATAATGAAAAAAAAGTTTGAAATTACCAGAGATCTCAATACGAAGAAAACTTAAAGAACTTGAAGATAGGTAAATAAAACAAGAAGGTAGACATAACAAAAGATAGCTCCTAGAATACCTCAACAATTATGAAAAATAAATAAATATAATTAAACAAAGAAAGTTGTTCAATACATGACTCAGGAGAAGGCTCCTTGGATTCCCAAGCACTCTTGGGAAGTGGTAGCACTGAATCACAATAGAATATTTCCTAACGGTGCCAAAAAAAAAAAAAAAAAAACAATGAGTTGTGAAAGTTCAATTTATCTTTTGCATAACCGTCATAAATTGATGACATTGTATAATTTAAATCCAAGGTGGCAAATATCACCAAAAATAAAAAAGAATAAGTGATTGGGAATCTAAGTATACAAAAAAGAAAAACCGTATGAAAGAAAAGAGCAGAAATCACTAATAGTAAAAGAAAATTTCATCTCTACAGAAGTGCAATACATTTTTGAGTATGGTTTCAACAAAGGCAAATTTAAGGATTAGAGGAACTTGACAAGTTAAAAAGCTTGAGCATCAAAATGCAAGAAATAAATAAGAAAATTTATAGCTTATAATTTCTCTTTGTCATGGCTTGTGGATACATGCATAAATGCATGCATGGGAATACATTGAAAAACATATATTTGTGTATCTTTAGAGAATTGTTATTGTTCAGTGCTATTTGACTCTTTGTAATCACAAAGAGTTTTGGGGTTTTATTGACACAAATACTGGAGTGTTTTGTCATTTATATTTCCAATTTATTTTACAGATGAGGAAAATGAGGCAAATAGGATTACGTAACCTGCCCACGATTTCATAGCTAGTAAGTATTTGAGGCCAGATCCAACTATGAGTTTGGTGAGTTTTTATGATTCCCAACCCAATGTCCTGTCCTTTGTGCCATCTAGCTACATATGTGTGTGTATGTATATACACACATATATATGCATGTGCCTTTGTGTATAAATACATGTTCACATGTATATATGTATATATTTATATCAATGTGTTTTATTTATATGTATTTATATTGTATATGTACATCAAGTCATTCCTCAATAGATAAGTGGTTAAGTGGTTCAAAGAATATGAATAAAGATTTCACACAAGAATTAAAAACTATTAATGACCATACAAAAGAATATTCCAACTTACTAAAAATATGAGAAACACCAATCAAAAAACCTCTGAGGTTTAATAGAAGATGGAAACAGTCCCTGTTTAGGAGTTATGGAATGTTAGCATATTGCATAGTTGGTGGGGTTCAGAATATGCAACAACAAAAAATGGAATTACACAATAGCATGACAACATTGTCCATTGAAATAGGTAGGTGGATCAGAGGAAACATAATAGATAACCTTTCAAATGAGGAAGAAGTGGAAGTGTAAATAAGTTGTGACATAAAAATAGTAAGAAATAATATGTGTGATGAATACAAAGATACATGGAAAGATTTACATGTGAAATAAGCAGAATCAAGAAAACAATACACATAATAACTATAACAATGTAAATGAAAGAACAATAAATACAAAATAATCAAAATGAATGTTAGAAAAGTACAAAAAATAAGCATGGTCCCAAAAAAGATTTCCCCATGCCAAAGCTTTGAAGTGGTGGAAGACTTATGAGTATAGCACATTACATATATTTTCAGACCTATTTTCTATGTTGATTTTTTGCTAATTTTTTTCTTCTTTTCCTTTAAAAATATTAAAAAATTTAAAAAAATCTTTTTTAAAAATTTTAAATTATTTTTAAAATTATTAAAAAATATTATGGGTAAGAGAGATACTGGGGAAAATTCTGAAACTGAAACATAGCAACTTAAATTGTTTTGTTTTGTTTGAAAACTAAAATGTGGTCACATTTTCCCCAATTGCTCTTTCTGGTGTTACATATGAAACAAGAATAATTCTTTTGAATTCTTTTAGAATGCTGGAGAATGTTTCTATTTATGGATTCCACAACAGTTTTAGTGACTTGGACTTGTCCTGTTTGTGTTTTTTCAGGATCAATAAATTTTTTTATTCTTGTTATTTTTGTTTCTGCCCTGTTTGACTAGAGTACAACTGTTTATTTTGTGTCTGGAATCTTATAAAACTGAATTTTTTTTTTATTACTACCATTCAATATTATGGAATGGTTTGTCTATTTAAGTACATATTTACTTTCCCAGATATATTCTCTATTAGTCTTTGTTTCCAGAAAGTGTATCAGGCTTTCCAGCAAGCATGTATTGTTATTTGTATGCATCCTTCCCTTTTTGTGTGTCTCTGACTTTTTATCTATTCATTTTTTGCCTTATCCAAATCAGGTGAACTTTTACAGCTATAGGAGGATTGAACTAACCAATAGTGGGACCATAAAGTCTTTTATGTGTCTTCTTTTTGTAGGTCCTCATGTGATTATGAAGTTATGGAATTCAAGTATTTTATGATTTCTTATTCTCTCTAAAGTTAAATGATGTGAAAAAACTGGTATTAAAGCCCTTTGTTTAATTATAATTTATTTTTGTTTAACATGTATGTCTGTAATGAGGAAATGTTTCTTTTCCTGAATGTGTGTGCAAAATGGGATTGTTTTGTTATAGTTTCCTAAATTTGTTTATATATATATATATATATACATATATATGCTTGTGTATATATGGCAAACCACATTGGAATTTTATTGGGCAAATTTTCCTTATCTTGGTCTAATCATCCTAAATTAAAAAGAAATTCTTATCTATACCCAATTGTTCTGAAGCAATTTGTAAACATCTGTTATTTTAAATGCAGTTCATTGAAAGATTTCAAGTCAAATTATATTCCAAATTTCCCCAATTACTTGTTTTTAAGTTCAAATTTTGCAATTTTTAATGTTTTGACATTTAGAATATGATTATTCAGAGTAAGAAAATGTAAGAAACATAAGTATAAGATGTGTATGTGTGTGTGTAACTGATCTACTTAGGTTATGTGTGTCCATGTGATTAGATATGTTCACATAATCTCTCTAGACATGAGTCACAGACAGTTCTTTGTGCATTGTTTTGATTTGGTTTTGTTTTTCTTACCATTTGATGCTTTTTTGAAGTGAAATCAAATTTTAAAATTACAATTGCAAATGTATGACATCTTGATAATCTTGAAAGGGCAGTATTAATATACACATATAAACATAAGTACTCCAAAATTACTTCTAGATGGTTTTCTGAGTTTCAAAGTCTTATGAAATTCTAAAGTCTTCATCAATTTTTTAAAGCAAGAAAAAAGAATAAGGTTTATTGAAATATAAAGTATTTATGAACAATTTGCAAGATTTTATAAACAAAGGGTTGTATCAAAGGCAAAAAGGACTAGTACCTTTTACAAATAAAGAAAAAAGAAGATAAATAAAAGTTGTTGCTAGAATCTCATTTCTTACAATATAAGCCTTACCACTGAGATGCAGACCAAAGAGATCTTTCCTAGAACTGCTAATAAGTGGATCTGACAACAAAATGATTTATAGACATCATGTTGTTTTGTATTCTATCTTCATTGTGGATCCCTCAGAAATCAAACATATTTTTTTAGATCTAAGACAAGTATTCATGGAATCATTAGATTGTCCTTAGAAAATATTAGTGAATGGATTTTATTTTATGTCATCAAAGTCCACTATATTCTGGAAGAGATGGTGGTAAAGGGAATGGTTTTAAAGATCAATATGAATGAAATTGATATTCTCATTGATTCATAAAATAAACTGGAGAAATATGAGGCTGTTTTAGCAGGAATTTCCAGCCTGAGCAGTATCCACTATAAAGAATATTAATCTTTCTGAAATCCCAAAAAAGTATTAACATTGGTGATATCAGTATTAAAGTGGCTTTAATGAAAAAGCTAGTCCAGGTAACATCCAGGAGGGAAAATATAATCCAAATCTACCATGCAATTTTTGAGCAGAAACAGAGGAAGAGAGTCCTAACTTTTTCTGTTGAATTGATTTATTAAATTTTATTGCATGTAATTATGTATGAAATCAGTGTGATAAGATGAATATTGTCTTTGTCTTTTAAGGAAATGAGTAGTTCCTATGTAATTTTTTTTATTTCATTCTTACAACCTCATAAAGGTTATCAAGTTGGTTATTATAGTATTTTGGAAAATGTTATCCATGGCATTTCTTTATTATACATAACACAAAATATTGGGACATTTTGCATATTTCACAGAATTCTACCAATGCAGTATTACTTAATTCTTCTTGCTATTTGTCATGATCATTTGAAAGCCATATGTGTATTGCTTGAAGGTATTCATTTCTTATTTTAGAAAAAAATTAAATAAAATTAAGTGGACTTTTTTTCCCTGAGGCAGTTGGGGTTAAGTGACTTACCCAAGGTCACACAGATAGGAAGCCTTAAGTGTCTAAGGCCAGTTTTCAACTCAGGTCCTCCTGACTTCAATGCTGGTACTCTATCCACTGCGCCACCTAGCTGCCCCAATTAAGTGGATTTTTAAAGCAAAAACTTAGAAATAAAAAAAAAAAAAAACCCACTCTTTATTAATGACACTCTCTTCAAGGGAAATGATTTCTAACAGTAGAAGAGTAAGATATTAACTACACTGTTGATCATCTTGGAATACTATCATTTTCCTATTTCTGGAAGCTGTGTTTCTCTTAATGCAGCCCAAGATTGCATTCACTTTTTTTGGATTCCAAATCACACTTCTGATTTATATTGAGCTCCAGCCTATGTCCCTCTTGGCAAGTTTCTTAGTGAAAATGTTCTTTAATGACGCTTCCTCTTTTTGTACTTGTGAAATTTATTTTTTTCAATCATATGATTGTGTTTATTCTTTTTGAATTTTATCTTATCACACATAATCCAATGATTTACCCTATCAAGATCTTCTAGTTCTTACTTTATAATCTAATTTGTTATTTAGTCCTCCCCAGCTTGGCATCATCAAGTCACAGATGAATATGCTAAATAGCACAGGATAAAGAAAAGATCCTTTGGACATTTCATGAGATATTTCTAGTCACACTGACATTGATCTCTTTGAATCAAGTCAACCAAGTCAACTTGAATCAAGTCAGTTCTGTAACTATCTGACTAATCCATATTTTTCCAATTTCTTCACAATAATACAATGAAATATTTTATCAAAAACTTTGTTAATATGTAGAAAGGCTATATCCTTAACACTCTTCATATCCTAGTTTATTAATTCTGTCAAAAATGAAAATGACATTAGGATGATATTGCCTATTTCATAGAACCTCATACTGATTCTATAAGCACTACTTCCCTTCCAAATAAAAGTTAAAATTCTAGTGCTCTTCCCAGTGCATAACACTTCTTTTGAAAGAATTAATGCTACTACCATCTTTCAGTCCACCATTATTCTCTATAACAGTAGGACTTGGGCGGGGGGTGAGAGGGGCAGGCATGGAACTTTGATGCTTGTGTATTGATTAGAAGGATCAGAGGGCATGAAGAATTTGAACTTTGGGATGCAGGAATAGAGGGGAAAAATAAAGAATAAAGTAGACAGTATCTTTCTTTATATTTGACTAACCCTTGTGACCTCAATTGGGTCATAAGAAATATGTACAATAAGAAGTGGTTAACTATATTTGCGACTGGACAAAAAGTGAAAATACATCAATTTTATTAACATCATCAAACATTTATTAAGCTACTACAATATGTCAGTTACTTTTTAAAGCAGTAGAGATATAGAAACAAAAATGAAATTATTTCAACCTTCAAGCATTTTGTGTTACATTTTAATGAGGTAGACAACATGTATGTGTATATGTGCCATGTGTGTATATGTGTGTAGTATTTTGAGGAGTGTGGGCACTATTAGCAAGGGAGTTTTAAAAAAGCTTTATGTAGAAATTAATATATTAACTTTTTCCTAAAGGAAACTTTCTGTTAAAGGAATTACAAGAAATGAAGATTAGGAGACAATGCATTCCAGGCATGGGAAATAAGAAATGCATAGGCAGTCAGGAGATAACAGTTTTTTGTGTGTGAAATAGCAAGTAGGGCAGTATGTTTACTATAGAGTTTATAGAGGTGAGTAATATGTAAGAAGCCAGAAATGTTAGAAATGAACCATGCTATGAAAAGCTTTAAATGACAAATAAGATTATATTTGACCATTTTTCTTCTATATTATATTTTTTCAATTAATGACAATATGTCTTGTAAGAAACCTTATAATACATTTGTATAGTTAAGCAAAACAAATTCCTTCATGAGCTATGTCTAAACAGATATATTCTGCAGCTATAATATTTCATAATATTTCAGGTAGATTCTATGGATATCATAAACTCTCTGGAATTATGGTTAGTCATCAATTTGATCAGTTTCTAAGTCTTTCAAAATTGTTTGTCTTTATAGTATTGTAGCCATCACTCTGTTCTGCTCATTCTGAATTATTTCATAAAAGTATTTCCAGATTTCTCTACAAACATTCCCTTTATCATTTCTCACACCACAATAATATTCCTCCAATCTATGCCACAATATATCATATCACAAACATTTAAATATTTCTATTATATAGCATAGAACAATACTTTTATATTACATTATACTGTGCTTTATAATGTTTTATTTCATGTTATATTATATGGCAGCCAGGTGATACATTGGACAAGAGTTCTAGGCCTACAATTAGGAAGACATTGAGTACAAATCTGGTTTCAGACATTTACTAGCTATGTAATCCTAGGAAAGTCACATAATCCTATTTGTCTCAGTTTCTCCATCTGACATCCTTCTGGAGAAGAATTTGCAAACCACTTTAGTACCTTTGCTATGAAAACTCCAAGAGGATCATAAAGAGTTTGACATGACTGAAATATCCAAATGACAGCAATATTATATTATACATAACAGTTTATAACTTGCTCAATAATTTTAAAATAATGGAACCACTTCTAATTTCTAATTCTTTTCTACCACAAAAAAAAAGCTACTATGAATATTGTTTTGCATAGGTATCTTTTTCCTTATTTAATCTGTTTGGGGATTAAAAATCTAGTAGTGGTATTGATGATCAAAGGGTATATATCATTAGCTATATTTAGTAACACAATTGCAGATTCTTTCCTGGAGATCTGGACCAGCTCACAATTCAATGAATAGTGTGTTAATGCACCTATTTCTTCACTGGCCTTCCAATATTTCTCTTCTGAAAAGATTGTTTAAAAAAAAAACTACGTTCAATAAATAAGTCTATTCTTGTCCTTTTTACTCCTATGATAAATAACCAATGTCCATAAAATAAAATAGAACTTTAATAAAGTAGGCTTTGGAAGATGTGTATAGATTTACATATCAAATAGCTATAATTATGGTGCTAGTCCCATGTGGCATTATGTCTAGATTTTATAGATATACAACTGGGACTTCCAATAGAAGCAATCAATTTTAAAAGTACTCTATTTTAAAAGTACTCAGTGATCTACATGTATATATTTTGGAAGATTTTCAGAAAACTGATAATCCAGCACTGTGTATGACTAGAGCAAGAAGAATTAATAGAATCCAAAAAAAAAGTGTCTCAAGCAGAGCATCAATAATCTTCCTAAAGTTAGATTGCAGACTTGATTGAATTTAAAAAAAAGAACCCTCTTGTTGATATAATAACATTGTATATGTACCAGGTATGAAAATATACCTCCTAGAATAAAAGATTTTAGCTATCTATTCAATCAAGCTAAAAGCCTTTAGCTGGACAGCCAAAATTAATCAATGAAACTCTCAAAATATCACGCATTACATATCACTGGAGATGCACTAAGGGAAGATGGCAGAGTAGGTCAAAAGTTACCAGGCTCTTCAGATCTCCTCCCAGAGGAGACAGATCATCAGCATGGGATGAATGTAAAACAGCTAAAATAAAGGTATAAAGTAGATGTCCTCCTAATATAACTTGAGATGACCTTAGGAAATAGGGCTTCAGAAAGTGAGATTAGGAGACATCTCCAGGCAAATTCCACTGAATCAACAAAAAGTAGGTCCCCAGAATACCTCCCTTAAGAAGCAAACTAGGCCTTAATAAATTTAACCTCATCAATTTTAACTTCAAACCCTCAGGAATTTTTACCTCACTAACTTCACAAATATTCATCCAATGAACACTGAGATGTTGAGTGGGGGAAGACTGAAGGACATAGTCCTTCCTATTATCAGTACCACTCTTGCTGTTGAAGGATGACAAGTCTGTAAAGTTGACAAGACCTAATTATGGCTGTAGCTAGGATTGGGGAGGAATGAGGACACATTCAGTGAGTGTGGTAATGCAAGGAGCTAGAACATTTTGGGAAAGCTTGAATGGAGGACCTAACTGTGGTTTGGGGGAGAAGAAAAGTCCCTGAAGTTGAGCCTTTTGTAGAACTCAGAAAATAACAATAAAAAATACCTGAGTTGAGGAATGACATTCATAAATAACATAAGTTAGGGTTAAAAGCTGATTATAATTGCTAAAAATAAAATAAAATTAAAATTAAAACGAGTAGACAAAAAGAACCTGATTATAGAAAGCTATAGAGGTATAAAAGAAGATCTACACATATGTAGAGGAAAATAATGAGGTTAAAAAATACTCCCACTTCAAGGTAGGTCACAAGCCCAAAAACATTCTTGGAAGAACCTTAAAAAAAATAATTTGAAAAAGAAGTCAAAAATCTTAAGGAAATAAATGACTCCTTCAAAATTAGAATTGTATAAAAGAAAACATGATGTTATAAGACAACAAGAAAATAGAACTAGAACAAATAGAAAATAATCTGAAATATCTCTACTGGAGGAAAGGGTATGCACAGTTTTATACCCCCTTGGGGCATAATTCCAAATTGCTCTCCAGAATGATTAATTTAATATTCAGTCATCTAGTATTTGATAAACACCCAAAACGCCATCAAAAAGTTTTCCTTAGGTTTCATCAAAATGAAAAGATTTCACATGGATTCCAGGACCTTTTCTGTCAGCCTGGTGAAACCCTATACATTCTGTCTTCCTACTCCAGTACCCTCTATTTCTTAGCTTTCTATTTAAGTATTACATTTTCTTCTTATTGAGACTTTTATTATCATTGTTATTATATTCCCTTATCTTTACATTGCTGGTGGAGTTATGAAAAGATAATAAAAGCTTTTTATTTTCAAAATATATGCAAAGATAGTTTTCAACTTTCAACCCTTGCAAAATCATGTGTTTCAAATTTTTCTCCCTCCCTTCTCCCCATTCTTTCCCCTAGACTGAAAGTAATCCAATATATGTTAAATATGTGCAATTTTTCTATATATATTTCCTCATTTATATCATGCTGCATAAGAAAGTTCAAAAAGGGGGAAATGAGAAAAAATAAAAAGCAAGCAAGCAACAATAAAAAGGTGAAAATACTATGTTGTGATTCACATTTGGCCCTGACCATCCTCTTTCTGGATGCAGCTAGCTCTCTTCATTACAAGTCTGTTGGAATTGGCCTGAATTACTTCATTTTTGAAAAGAGCTATGTCCATCAGAATTAATTATCCTATAATCTTGCTGTTGCTGTGTTCATTGTTCTCTTGGTTCAATTCACTTCCCCTTGGCGTCAGTTCATCTCTTCAGGCCTTGCTAAAATTATTCTGTTGATTGTTTCATGTAGAACAATAATATTCCATAACATTAATATTGTAATATACAATAATTGATTCAGCGATTCCCCAATTGATGGGCATCCACTCAACTTCCAATTCTTTGACACTACAAAAAAGACTGCTACATACATTTTTGCACATGTGGGTCTTTTCCCTTTTTTTATGATCTCTTTGGGATAGAAGGCAAGTAGAGAAACTGATGGATCAAAAAGTACTCAGTTTGATAGCCCACTGCTATCCAGAATGGTTGGATCAACTCACTACTCCAAAAACAATGTATTAGGGTCTCAATAATGCAAGTAACATATAGATATGCTGATGATTTATGTGGATTTACTTTATATCCTGCTGTAGAGAACTCCCAGGAAGTACTTCAGTAACTAGAATGTTTCCCCCTCCTAAGATTAATCAAGAATTCATTTAAGCTTGAAATCATGAGAAAATAAAGTCTTGGTACAATTACTTGGGCATTGTGAACTTTAAATAAAATTGAGTCCCTAGAAATTATCCACATGCTTCAAAGAGTCAGATCATAGAAAACAGAAACCAGGGTTGGTTACAGAACAATGTTTCTTATAGTAACATATTGTTTTAAGATATAAAAGCAACATGATTTCTCTCAACAGCTCTGCTGAATTATCAGCAACCATGTCTCCTTTTTTTTCAACTGCCACTAGCCCATTTGTTGTACAAACTGCAACAAATGGCTCTCAACATGGCGCCCTGATCCTATCAGGCACTGATCATGTCAAGCAGCCCATAATGGAAGCAGAGACCTGATGAGGAACTGGTACCAAAGATGATTTTCTTCTGGTTGGTACCCCCTGGATAGTTAGAGGACAAAAGATCTAAGTCAAGGTAAGGGGAAGGTTCTAGCAAGGACACTCACCAGCATGACTCATTTTTCATTTTTTGGAACAAATGGAGATATAAAACAATGGGAGGGCAAATAGTTCAAGAATTGAAGAAGGAAGGGAAAGATCTTAAACTTTTACAGTTAATCATGTTAAAAGGGGGAGTAAGGGCTAAGCATTTTTACAGGATGTTTATAAAAATGGGCCCTGGTTCCCCAGGGGCCCCCAAATCATTATCAGTCAATGGGAAGCTGTTGGAGAAACTTTATACAAAGTATGTAAAGAAAAAGGCCCTCAGGTGCTCTCTTCTGATACCCTCTTTTTGTATTACATTTTCAAATTTTCTTTATCAAAACCAAGGGAAATAAAGACCAATAATACAACTTTGAAAGTCATTCTTGATAAACAAAAAGAGAAGAAGTCCCCCAAGAACAAACTTACTAAAATACTCTATACCATTAATTATTTCACATTGAATAACACGTCCCATACCCCAACTGACTTATTTTTTTCTTCACTACATAATTTTTTTCCTCAAATAAAAAGGAACAGAAAAGGTTAAAGGACCAGTTCTGCAACCCGGCCCTCCCATCACAATTTATGATGTAGAAAAATGTCAATGGGATGTGGAAGGGCCCTGCTCAGGTAAGAATCTGAGATCAGGGTTTTCTTTGTGTTTTCACAGATGAAGGAGTCACATGGATTCCAGAAAGATGTAACAGTCCTGTCCAAATTGATCCAGAGCATGAAGATAAAAGACAAGAAGAATTTCAGACGCTAACTATGTGCCAAAGGAAATCAAGCATAGCTTGGATGGATGGAGGAAAATGGCTCCTTCAACTGGCCCTAGTGGTAGTACAACTAAAATTGGTAGAAGGAAAACCCAAAACCTTCTGGGACATTATACAAAGCCCACTTTGGGTGAGAATAGTTGGATAGGGAGAATACATTCCTGAAATTCTATTATATAGTAATGGATCTCAATATTTGTTAAGGAATTTGGTATTAAAAAGCATGGAGTAGAGTCAAATAGTTCAATAATTAAGTTAAATTTTACTGGACTTACAAAAAATTCTCCCCTATGTGTCACTACAATGTTCTTTAACAGATGATATACAACCTATTCATTTTTATCATAAATATGATCTTTTTCACAGGCTTTAGGCTAATAGGAATATTGCAACTCTCCAATTGTGTAAAAAAAAGCTTTAAATCTGTAGGGCCACAAAACATACATTTCCTCAATCTAACAACCATTGTTATGGGTATATTGAGACAGAACTGTGAAACAACTCCCAATTGGGGAATCCATATATCACCTTGTTCAGATCAGGACCTATGGGACTCTGAAGAAGCTGATCCTCCTTTTCCGGACTGCAGAACAGAGCAGAGACTTTGTCACACAATTTGGAATCAGACTTATGTGTCCTGGCATAAAGACTTTCATAAATGGGGAAATAATGAAAAGGGGAATGATCAGATTTGGAAAATCACATTACCATTCACTTCTATAAAGGGATATTTTCAAAAAAGAAATAAGGATTTATCATATAATGCTACTCTGCAGACATGTTTGTGAATGATTATGCTTTCATGTGGGGAGAAATTGGTCAAGTGACAATAACAAAGGTAGAAGGAGTTTATAATGTTATTTGCAGAGAATACAAGGTTTCTGAATGCATGGGAAGTAAGATTAATACCAATATAGTATCTGTTATCATGAAGCCTTCATTTAATGTATTTCCTATACAAAGTGATAATTGATATCACATTTGAGCAGACCATTCCTTAGAGAACATTGAACATTTATTTAGCAAAACTAGAAAGAAAAGATGTATTTCATGTGTTGTTTTTGGTATAATTGCATTAACTAAGTTGTTCCCCTCCTCCTAAGATTAATCAAGAGTGCATTTAAGCTTGAAATCATGAGAAAACATAAGGTCTGGCACAATTACTGAAGCATTGTAAACTTTAAATAAGATTGAGTGCCTAGAAACTATCAACGTGCTTCAAAGAATTAGATCATAGAAAACAGAAACCAGGATTGGTTACAGAACAATGTTTCTCATACAACATGATTTCTCTTACTAAATGTCTCTGTTGAATTATCAGCAACCCCATCTCTTTATAACTACCACTAGCCCATTTGTTCTGCTGGCCACAACATTCTGCAACTTTGCAAAAGTTGTTCATTTTTTCTAGTAGTTTTTTTAGTTGATTCTCCAAGTACAATATTGAATAGTAATGGTGATAATGGGCAATCATATTTCATCCATGATCTTATTAGCAATGCTTCTGTTTATCCCCATTATATATGATGCTTGCTGATGATTTTAGATAGATGCTATTAATCATTTTAAGGAAAATTCCATTTATTCCTATGCTCTCTAGTGTTTTTAATAGGAATGGATATTGGATTTTGTCAAATGCTCTTTCTGCATCTATTGAGAATATCATATGATTTCTGTTAGTTTGGTTATTGATGTAGTCAATTTTGCTAAGACTTTTCCTCATATTGAACCAGCCCTGCATTCTTGGTATAAATCCCATTTGGTCATGGTGTATTATCCTGCTGATAAGTTGCTGTAATTTCTTGGCTAATATTTTATTTAAAATAATTTCCATCACTGTGAACTATGTCCAAAGGACTATCAAACCATGCATACCCTTTGATCTAGCAGGGTCTCTACTGAATCCCAAAAAGATCGTAAAAAAGGGGAAAAGACTCACATGTACAAAAATATTTGTAGCACCAATTTTTGTTTTGGCAAGAAACTGAAAATTGAGTGGATGCCCATCACTTGAATGACTGAAAAAGTTATGGTATATTATTATCCTATAAGAAACAATCAGCAGGATGGATTTCAAAGAATCCTAGAGAGACTTGCATAAATGAGGAGAACATGGAACACAGTAACAGTGAAATTATATAGTGATCAATTCTGATGGATGTAGCTTTTTTCAACAATGAGATAATTCAGGACAGTTCCAATGGTCTTGTGATGAAAAGAGCCATCTGCAGCTAGAGAAAGGATTGTAGAAACTGAATGTGGATCACAACATAGTATATTCGCTTTTTTATTGTTTTTCACTTGATTTTTGTTTTCTTTTTCATTTTTTTTCCTTTTTAATCTGATTTTCTTTGTGCAGCATGATAATTGTGGAAATATGTATAGAAAATGTGCATATGTTTAAATTGTAATGGATTACTTGATGTTTAGGGGAGGGAGTGAGGGGAAGAAGTTTTGCATGAGTGAATGTTGAAAATTATCTTTGTATGTGTTTTGAAAATTAAAAGTTTTATTAAAAAGATATTTGCATCAATATTCATTAGGGAAATTGGTCTATAATTTTTTCTCTATTTTGATTTGATCTGATTTAGTTATCAGCACATTTGTGTCATAAAAGAAATTTGAAAGAACCCCTCCTTTCCCTATTTTTCCAAATACTTTTCTTTGTATTAAAATTAATTATTCTTTAAATGTTTGGTAGAATTCACTTGTAAATCCATCTGATCTTGGAGGTGTTTTATTGTTCAATTTCTTTTTCTAAAACAGGACTATTTAAGTAATTTATGTCTTTCTCTGTTCATCTGGAAATTTATATTTTGGTAAGTGTTCATTCATTTCACTTAGATTATCAGATTTGTTGGCATATAGTTGGACAAAATAGCTCCTAATTATTGCTTTAATTTCTTCTTCGTTGGTGCTAACTTCTTTCCTGTTTCTAATCAAATTAACTAAATGTTTATTTTGTTAATTTTTCAACACACAATTTTGTTTATTAGTTCAATAGTTTTCTTACTTTCAATTTTATTAATCTCCCCTTTTGTTTTTAGAATTTCAAATTTGGTATTTAATTGTGGGGTTTTAATTTTCCAGCTTTTTTAGTTGCATGCCCAATTCATTGATAATTTCTTTCTTTCTTTTATTCAAGAAGGCATCTAGAAATATAAAATTTCCCCTAAAAATTTCTTTGAGTGCATCCCATAAATTTTGGTATGTTGTCTCATTATTATCATTCTCTTGGGTGAAATTATCAATTGTTTCTACGATTTGTTGTTTCACCCATTCATTTTTAGGATTAAATTGTTTGGTTTCCATTTAATTTTTTGTCTATTTTCCCCTGGTCCTTTATTACATGTAATTTTATTGTATCATAATCTGAAAAAGATGGATTTGGTATTTCACCCTTCATGAATTTGATTTTGAGGTTTTTATTCCATAATATGTGGTCAATTTTTGTGTATGTTCCATGTACTTCCAAGAATAAAGTATATTCCTTTCTGTTCCCATTCAGTTTTCTCCATAATTAACTTTTCTAAAATTTTATTTACCTTCTTAACTTTTTTCTTGTTTATTTTGTGGTAAATTTACCTAGTTCCGATAGAGCAAAGTTGCAATCCCCAATAGTATGGTTTTGCTGTCTATTTCTTCTTGCAGCTTTCTCAACTTTTCCTCTAGCAATTTGGATACTATTCCACTTGGTGCATATATTTTTAGTATTGATATTACTTCATTATCCTATGGCACTCTTTAACAAGATGTAGTTTCCTTCCTTATATCTTTTAATTAAGTCTATTTTTGTTTAAGCTTGATCTGAGATCAAGTTTGCTATCCTCGCTTTTTTTCTTTACTTCAGATGAAGCATAATAGATTCTCCTGCAGCCTTTTATCTTTACATTGCATATAACATTTCTGCTTTAAATATGTTTCTTATAAACATCATATTGTAGGATTCTGGGTTTTAATCCAGTCTGCTATCTGCTTCTGTTTTATGGGAAAGTTCATCCCATTTACAGTTACAGTTAAAATAACTAATTCTCTATTTCCTGCCATCTTCTTTTCCCCAAGTTATATTTTTCTCTCTCCTTTCTCCTCTTCCCTCCTCACTGGTTTTTTGTTTCTGACTACCAGCTTCCTCAAGCTGCCCTCCCTGTTTTCAGCCCCTTCCCCCTTTCTTATCCCTCTCTCCTTCTATTTCTGCTCTCCCTTCTATTAGACTCCTCTTTTCTTTTGCCCTTTCCCTTTCTACTTCTTTATAAGATGAGCCAAGTTTCTATGTCAAACTAAATATTTATGATATTACCACTCTAAACCAATTCCAATGAGATTAAAGTTCCCATAAGCCTCACCCCTCTTTTTCCCCCCTTCAATTTTAATAGGTCTTTTTTGCCTCTTCATGTGATGTAATTTACCTTATTTTGCCTCCCCTTTACTATTCTTCCAGTACATTCCACACCTACTTTCTTTTTTATATTATCACAATAAAGTAAAATTATATCAACATCCCATAACAAAGATATAATTCTCAAGAGTTAAACATATTTTCCCATATAAGGATATAAACATTTTAACCTTTAAAAAACATACTTTCCTTGTCTTTTTACCTTTTTATGCTTCTCTTGAGTTCAGTAACTGAAAATCAAATTTTACATACAGCTCTGGTCTTTTCATCAAAAATAAATAAAAATTCTGTTTCATTGAATTTCCATCTTTTCCCCTGAATGATAATGCTTAATTTTGCTGGATAGTTGATTCTTGGCTGCAGTCCAAGCTGCTTTGCCCTCCAGAATATCATATTCCAGGAAAGTGGATGTTGCTACTCTCAGGTAAACCTGATTGTGGCTCCTTGATATTTGAATTGTTTCTTTCTGGATGCTTCCAGTATTTTCTCCTTGATCACATAATTCTGGAATTTAGGTGTGCTATTGCTTGGAGTTTTCATTTTGGAGTCTCTTTTTGGAAATGTTCAGTGGATTCTTTCAATGGCTATTTTACCCTCTGGTTCTAGGAGATCAGGATGGTTGTTCATCATGTTTTTTTGAAACATGTTGTCTAGGCTCTTTTTTTCCATCATGGTTTTCAAGTAGTCCAGTAATTCTTAGATTCTCTTGTCTGGATCTATTTTCCAGATCCGTTGTTTTTCTAATTGTTTTCTTCTATTTTTTTTCTTTTTTTACCCTTTTTTAAAGGTTGAGATCTGCTCTTAGGGGATAAGGGAGGTTGTCCCAAACTTCCTCTACAGGCAACAGTGGCTTATGGCCAAGTCTCACTTGTTAAGATTGGGTTCAGAGGCTCACTGTTTGCCTTCTGCAATTGTGTTGAAAGTCTTACAGCTAGTCTACTGATCCACTAGCTTCTAAACGAGGACAAAATAGCTAACACTGCTATGTTTTGGCTAAGAGCCTCCTACTAGGTTCCCCTGGCATTGGACGTCTTTCCTCCTGGGACCTCCTTGTACTGTGCCTGTGCTGGTCTGCATCAACCCCATTCAATTGAAACAGATCTTTCCTGAAGTTCTTCCAAAATATCTTCTGCTGGAAATTTGTTACAGTAGAAGTATTTGTGAGTTTCCTGTCACTCCAAAACACATTCAGAGACTTGATTTAGTATTGATCTGAGGGAAGCCAGGAAGACCTCAGACAGGACCTGTCTACTCTCCCCCATCTTAGCTCTGCCTTCTCCAAGCATTCTTGAGAGCAATTTGGAACTATGCTTAAAAAGTAATCAAACTGCACATATCCTTTGATGTAGGCTCTTCTGGTTCTTTGTCATGTGGATGAAGAGGTTTTAAAGGTTAAAAATGTTTCATCCCTGTATGGGAAGATGATAAGTTTAACTTTTGAGAACTATATCTTTGTTAGGGGAATATTTAGAGGGTATAAGTATAATTTGACTTTATTGTGAGGATATAAAAAAGAAACTAAGGGTGGAATGTACTGGAAGAAGAGTAAAGGGGAGGCAAAAATAAGGTAAATTATATCACATAAAGAGGCAAAAAAGTGCCACTGTCTGTATCTAAGGTCTGTATCTAAGGAAATCATAAAGGAGGGAAAAGGACCCACATGTGCAAAAATGTTTGTCTCTCAAAATGATATGTCCATCAATTGAAACTGGCTAAATAGCTTACAGTATATGAAAGTAATAGCATATTATTGTTTTATTTTTTAAAATGATGCACATGCTGATTTTAGAAAGGCCTTGTAATGAAACAAACAGAACCAGGAATATATTGTACATTGTAAAAGCAAGATTGTATGTTGATCAACCATAAAAGACTTGCTTCTTCTCAGCATTTCAGTGATCTAAGACAATCCCAACCAACTTTGGATAGAAAATGCCATCTGCATCTATATAATTGTGGAGAATGAATGTAAATCAACACATGCCAGGTCAAATTTTTTTCTTTTTCCTCTTTTTTTTGTCCCATGATTTTGCTCTTTTTGTTCAGATTTTTTTCTTTCACAACATGTCATAAAGAAATGTGTATTTTAAAATGTAAAAGTACATGTATAACTAGAAAAATAAAGCAATAAATATATGAAAGGTAAATTTTTCACCAATGAAAAGAAAATTAAAATGATATTTGGAATATTTAGAAGCTATTTTGTTCAATTGTGTGCCAATAAATCTAACAATCTATGTGAAATGGATAAATATTTTTAATATATAGATTTCTCAATTAACAGAAGAAAAAATAAAATACTTAAATATCCCCATTTTAGAAAAAAAAAAAAGAAATGCACAAACAATCAATCAAGTCACTAAGGAAAAAAATATCAATGGCCAGATAGATTCACAAAGTAATTCTACCAAACACTTAGGGAACATTTAATTCCAATTCTAAATAAACTATTTGGGAAAACAAGCAAACAAAGAGTTCTACCAAATTACTTTCATGACACAGATATTATATTGATACTTAAACCAAGAAGGACCAAAACAAAGAAAGAAAATACAGACTGAACTCACTAATGAATATTGATACAAAAATAAAATATTAACAAAGAGATTAAATAACTTATCACCAAGATAATACATTATGACCAAACAAGATTTATATCAGAGATGTAGGGCTTGTTGAATATAGGGAAAACTATCATTGGCCATATCAATAACAAAACTAACAAATCACATCATTTTGTCAAAAGATGCAGAAAATTTTTTTGACAAAATAATTTTTTTTGATTCTTTCCTAATAAGAAACATCATAAGATTAAATGGAGTTCTCCTTAAAATGATAAACTGCATCTATCCAAAACCATCAAGAAGCACTATATGTTATGGGGACAAGCCAGAAGCCTTCCCAGTCAGATCAAGGGTGAAACAAGGATGGCTATTATCATCACTATTATTTAAAATTATACTAGAAATGTTAACTTTAGCAATAAGAGCAGAAAAAGAAATTGAAGTAATTAGAGTAGGCAAGGAAACAAAATTATCCCTTAGCAAATTATATGATGATATACATAGAGAATCAGAGAGAATCAACTGCAAACTATTTGAAATAATTAAGAACTTTAGCAAATTTTCAGAATATAAAGTAAATCCACATAAATTACCCAGCAACAAGAGATAAAAAAGATAAATCTTATTTAAAATTACTGTAGACAATATAAAATATTCTTGAATACACCTGCCAAGAAAAAGCCAGGAACTTTATGAACACAATTACAAAATATTTTTTCACATAAATCAATAAATATCTAAACAATTGGAAGAATCATATGATGGGACAATATTCTTTCTTTTTTTTTTAATAACTTTTTATTGCCAGAACCCAGGCCAGGGTAATTTTTTACATTATCCCTTGCACTCACTTCTGTTTCGATTTTTCCCCTCCCTCCCTCCCTCCACCCCCTTCCCCAGATGGCAAGCAGTCCTATACATGTTAAAGTATATCTTAGATACAATACATGTGTGCAGAATCGAACAATTCTCTTGTTGCTCAGGAGAATTGGATTCAGAAGGTATAAATAACTCGGGAGGAAAAACAAAAATGCAAGCAGTTTACATTCATTTCCTAGTATTCTTTCTTTGGGTATAGTTGCTTCTGTCCATCCTTGATCAATTGAAACTGAATTAGATCTTCTCTGTCGAAGAAATCCACTTCCATCAGAATACATCCTCATATAGTATCGTGACAATATTCTTTCAATTTGATATAAATTAATGATCTGATGAACTGATATTTTTTTATGGAGTAATACAAAAGTGAAAAGATTTTTAAGGAGTGAAGTTTTTTTTATATAGCCATTCCAGAAAATATTTTGAAGGGGAGACCCAAGATAGATACTTCAAAAATATTAATTCTATGTACAATAAAGAGGCTTAAATAGGGCCATGAAGTAAATTATAGAGGCCTAGGTTGTAAGAAAAGTAAGAAAAACAATGAAGAGAATGAAAGAAATCATTTTAGAAAAAGGTATAGAATGTGGGATTTTAAAAATTAATGAACAAAACAAATTGAAAGAAGGAGGGAGAATAGGATTTTTCTTGTTTAAGAAGAGAAAAGAATTGTTTAGTAACCAGATGAAAAAAACAATAAAAATGCATTAATAATTCAAAATTCCAAAAATTAAGGAGTAATGAGTAATAGAAACAATGTTGGGGTTAAGAGGAAGAGACACAATGGAAAGAGAATCACCTTGAAAAAAAAAAAGATTAACCTAAAGAGACTTAGCAGTATGTATATAGTAGAAAAAAAGAGAAAATTATTTTTTAAATGGATAAAAAAATAACTCTTAAAGCTTTAAATGTAAATGGAATAATTAATCCCAGAAAACAATAAAAAGCAACACATGAGATAAGAAAACAAAAACATTACAATCTATTATTTATAAAATATTAGTATAAACAGAACAAAAATAAGTTCACACCCATCACTAATTGTCATTCCCCAATAGATAAGTGGTCAAAGAATCTGGGTAAAAAAAGTTCTCAAAGAATTGTACAGTGTCAAAAACCACATCTAAAGATCAATCATTAATAATAAGATAAATGCTGAACAACATTTTGCATTTGATCTTGAAGGTTAGAGGAAACTACAGAAGAATTTTGAGTAGAGAGGAGATGTTAAGGTCAAATGTGTTTTTTTGGAAATTTTTGGCTGAATAGAGATTGAACTGGAGTGAGAAAAGATATTTGAGCCAGATAAACCCACCTATCATTGCCTGAGCAAAAGATAAGGGCCTCCACTAAGGTGATAGGAGTGTGCCCTCTACAGTAGTAAGAAGGATGGACAGGAAAGAAAGGCGTAAGGAGGAATGGTTTAATAACTTTCATTTTGAACATTTTGGGTTTAAGATATTTACTGCATGTACACTTCATAAAATAAAAAGCTGACAGAGAGGAAAGAGTTGAGGGTGGATGGCTGGCAATGATGGAACCTTGCTTTCATCAGATCTGGGTTGAAGAGGAAAGAAACAATGTGTACATCTGGTGAGAAGTCTTCTAAACTTTTAAAGAGATGAGAGAACTTCGGGACAGGGTATGGAAGAAGCTTTTATAAGGATGTGCAGAGTAAAGCTTAGGAGGCTAGGGAGAGTGAATAAGAAAGGGACTCAGAGAGATGAATAGAGTAGGGAATAGAAGCTAAAAGAAGATATGGTAACAGGGATAAAATAAGAGAGATTGAGAAGGACAACAGTAAAAAAGTAAAATTAGCAAAAATCACAAATAATAATTACAATTTTGAATGGGAATGGAATGAATTCACCCCCAAAACAGAATCTGATAGCAGAAAAATCAGAATCAATTCTTGCTTACAAGAAAAAAAACTTTTAAAAATGACAGATATAAAGTACAAATGGAAGATTGAAGTGAAATTTATTATGCTTCAGCTGATGCAAAAAAGGTGAGGCTAGAAATATGATCTCAGACAAAGTTATGGTAAAGTAGGCTTAATTAAAAGAGAAAACGGTAATCATGTAGAGAGCCTGAACTCTGGAGAAGTATACTTGAAACAAGGTGTTTACTCAGTGGAACTGATGAGATAATGGTTTTCTAGTATACATATAGTTAGTACTTATCATGGTGATGTAATGATTCTCTAGTTCACACATACTCAGTATACAGTAATGATATAATTGTAATAGGGTTTTTAAACTGGGGACAAAGTCAGACTCACTGGGAAAGAGGGACTGGTTGAGACTGGCAGATTGTCAGACTGCTGGATGAGACTGGGTCAGACTGAGACTGGATCAGACTATGTCAGACACAGACTGTGTAAGAGACAATAAAGACTTAGGACTCTATTTTTGTCCATTCTCATGGTGTCTATCCTGCTGAAATCAAGACCCTTTCAGAGGACCTCCAAAAAAGCTAGGCCGAACATTACATAACTACATTTTAATAAAAGATATCATAGACTTTGAAGCAGTATCAATATTTAATCTATACACACCTAAAGTGCATATAATCAAATGAATTATAGGTGGAGATAGTAGTATTATTCTAATGGGGTACTTTAATCTGCCCCCAAGATAGAACTAGATATCTAACCAAAAAATAAATAAGAAAGAGGCCTGGAAAGTGAACAGAATTTTAGATTACCTGTATATGATAAAGATGTAGAGAGAACTGAATGGAAATAGAGAGGCATGCACCTTTTCCTCAAAGGTTCATGATACATTCATAAAAATTGACCATATATTATTATGTAAAAAATTTACACTGAAAAACAGAAGTATTAAAAATGTCCTCAAATCACAATGAAATGAAAAATTATATTTAGCAATGGACTACAGAAATATAGATTAAAAATTGGAGATCAAACAACTTAATCTTAAAGAATTAGTGGATTAAAGAACAAATCATAGGAATAATAAAAACTTTCAGTGAAAAAATGATAATAATAAGAAAACATCAAAACCTATGCTATACAACAAAAGCAGTGATCAGAGGAAAATTAATATCTCTAAATGCTTACAATAACAATTTATACAAAGATCATACTAATAAGTTGACTATGTAATTAAAAAAAAAAACTAGGAAAAGAACCATTGAATAATCCCCAATTAAATACTAACTTGGAAATCCTAAAAATTAAAGGTGAGATTTATAAAATAAATGTTAAAAATAAAGTGAGAGTTGGTTTTATATTTTTTTAAAAAGTAGATAAACCACTGGATAATTTGATTTTTAAAAAGAAGAGAATTACTACTATTAAAAATGAAAAGGTTGACTATAACAAAAACAAAAATGAAATTACAACCATTATACAGGTATTTTACCCCAGTTATGTGTAAATACATTTAGTAATTTTAAAGAAATTTATGAATATTTGAAAAAAACATAAATTGTCTGGAATAGTATGAAAGTAATTGACCAGGCCATAAATGAGCTTCCTAAGAAAAAACAAAACCCATCAAGACCAGGTAGATTTACAAGTAAATTTTATTAAGCATTAAAAGATCACTTAATTCCAATATTGAATAGATTATGTGAAATTATAGAAAAAGAAAGGATCCTACCAAACTCCTTTTGTGGAAAAAAAAATGAGATACTGATATCCAAACAAGGAACAATAAAAAAGAGATAAAGAAAAGAATAGAACAATTCCATTAATTAATACAGATTCAAAAACCCTATATAAAAATGTTAGACAAAAGAGCACAATATATCACAAAGATTAAACTTTATGAGCAAGTGGGATATATATAAGTAATGCAGGTATGCTTGAACCAGACAGCAAAACACTTAAGGCTTATTTCCTATTCAATGTGAGATAATAACTCTATATAAATATTTAGATGAGATGGTGATGTGATGGCTCTCCTTACCATTGGTGCTTGCTGAATGTTTTGGAGGTGAGATAATCCTAGGCAAGGACTAGAAAGCTGGGGGAGAGAAGTCAGAGTCACTTGGCTGCAGGACAAAGAGGAGGAAACTGGAGACTCCAGACTCCAGAATTGAGTATACATCTTGGGCAAGCCTCATGGCAGCTTGCCTGCTTCCTTCACTTGTCCCCCAAAGCCCAACAATTTTGAGTAATCCTGACTCTGACTGATCCTGAGGCCCCCTAGGGAGCTAGTCCAGCCATTACAAGTCCATGTCGAATTTTCTTTAAATTGATAAAAAGCATTCTTCTAAAATCTTTCTTTCATCTAAATTCATCTAAAAATTTCCTTAAATTGGTCAAAAACAAGCATTCTTTGTAATGGGCTTAAATCAGAAGCCTTCTCAGCAAGATCAAGTGTGAAATAAGGATGCTTATTATCACCTATACTATTCAGTATTGTATTGGACAATCTAGTAAAAGTAGTAAGAAAAGGAAAATCAATAGAAGGTGTAGAGAATGGTGGAATAAGAACATCAGTTTTTTTTTTTTACTTTTTATTTAATAGCCTTTTATTTACAGGATATATGCATGGGTAACTTTACAGCATTAACAACTGCCAAACCTCTTGTTCCAATTTTTCACCTCTTACCCCCCACCCTCTCCCCCAGATGGCAGGATGACCAGTAGATGTTAAGTACATTAAAATATAAATTAGATACACAATAAGTATACGTGACCAAAACGTTATTTTGCTGTACAAAAAGAATCAGACTCTGAAATATTGTACAATTAGCTTGTGAAGGAAATAAAAAATGCAGGTGGGCATAAATATAGGGATTGGGAATTCAATGTAATGGTTTTTAGTCATCTCCCAGAGTTCTTTCTCTGGGCATAGCTGGTTCAGTTCATTACTGCTCCATTGGAAATGATTTGGTTGATCTCGTTGCTGAGGATGGCCAGGTCCATCAGAACTGGTCATCATATAGTACTGTTGTTGAAGTATATAATGATCTCCTGGCCCTGCTCATTTCACTCACCATCAGTTCGTGTAAGTCTCTCCAGGCCTTTCTGAAATCATCCTGTTGGTCATTTCTTACAGAACAGTAATATTCCATAATTTTCATATACCACAATTTATTCAGCCATTCTCCAACTGATGGACATCCATTCAGTTTCCAGTTTCTAGCTACTACAAAAAGGGCTGCCACAAACATTCGTGCACATACAGGTCCCTTTCCCTTCTTTATAATCTCTTTGGGATATAATCCCAGTAGTAACACTGCTGGATCAAAGGGTATGCACAGTTTGATAATTTTTTGAGCATAGTTCCAAACTACTCTCCAAAATGGTTGGATTCGAAGAACATCAGTTTTTGCAGATGATACGATAATATACTTGGAAAATGCTAAAAACTAAAATAAATCCACATAAATCTTCATTATTCCTATATATGTCACAGGTAAATCCTGCAAGAAGTGAGAGTAAGAGGCAGTATTAAATTTCTGGGAGTGAGCTGGCAAAACAAAACATTGACCAAAAAAGCAAAATTATTTTTTAAAAAACTTTATATAAATAAAATCAGATTTCATTAATTGAAGAAATATTAATTGTTCATGGGTAGGCAAGTGGACAGTTACAATTTTACCTCAACTAATTTATATAGTTGATGGCCATCCCATTTAAGTTACTGAATTAGAAAAAAAATAATTTAAAAATTTATTTGGAAAAACAAAAAGTCAAGCATAGCAAAATAACTAATGGGGTAAAAAAAAAAGTAGAGAGAACATTACTAGATATTAAAGAATGAGGCAGTAATAATCAACACCATCTGGTACTTCCTAAGACATAGAAAAGTTAATAAATTGAAGGGAATAGACATATAATTTATAGAAGCAAATAAAGACAGTCACATAGTATTTGGCAGATGTAAAGGCTTAAGATATGTGGATAAGAATTCTTTATTTCACTTAAAAAATTCTTTTAAGGAAAACCAAAAACCTGTATAGCAGAAATTGTCGATAAACCAGTATCAAATCATTTGCCAAATTAAGGTCAAAATCAATATATAATCTAGATATAAAGACACATTACAGGAAATGTAAAATATTACTATCAAAATTATGGAGTGTTCAACAATTTATGAATAAAGAAAAAACAGAACAGAGTGAGCTATAAAATGGGAAATTTCAAGTACACTAAATTAAAAATGTGTTGCACAAACAAAATAAATTTGTCCACAATCAGAAGAAAAACAGAAAATTTATAGATGTTTTCTCAGAAAATTAAAAAATTGTAAGAACATTAGGCATTTCCTAATTGATAAATGGTCAAAGACAGGAACAGATAGGTTTCCAATGAAAAAATCAAAACTATATGCAGTCATATAAAAATGCTCTAAATCATTATTGTTTAGCAAAATGTAAGTTAAAACATCATTTTAGCCAACCTAATAGATGTAAAATCATTGTGATAACATTTTACACCTACTAGGTTGGTTAAAATGATTGAAGGGAAAGGAGTGGAGGAAGAGGGTGTTAAAAAATTGAAACATTAATTCACTGTTGTAGAATTGTGAACTAATCCAAGTGTTTGGGAGAGCAATCTGGAATTATGCTCAAAGTGTTATTAAACTGCATATATACCCTTTTACAGAGCAATATCACTGGGTCTATTTCCAAAGATAATTGGGGAATAAAGAGAAAAATCTGTATGTTCTAAAATATTTATAACTGTTCACTTTCTGGAGGCAAAAACTGGAAATTGAGGGGATGTACATCAATTAAGGAATGGCTGAACAAGTTGTGGTAAATAATTGTAGTGGCATACTATTTGTAATGTTCTCTTCTCTAAAATATAACCGTTCTCTGGGAACAGGTTTCTTGGGGGGCTTCTGGAGGCAGCCTTCCTTTCAGTTCAGAGTAATAATTACCTCAAATGCAGCCAGCTGTTAAAGTTCAGATCCTTGATTGTCTCCTTCAAAATAGCCCGGTTAGTTTTCTTAGAAGCCTATCTCTCTCCTTGGTTCTGAGAGTTCTTGCTGCTAGTCCTTTGTCTCTTCCAGCTTTAGCCTCTAGCTCCCTCTGAATCCAAAGCCTCTAGCCAGCACAAAGATGGAAATTGGAATGAATCCTCCTCCTCTGAGAGTATAGGCTTGTGGGCTTCTGACTTGTGTATCTCCGGAAGTCCATCCTAGTTAAGGCTGCTAGCTTATATATGCTCTCTAAAGGTGTGAACTCTAATGCATGGACTCTCTTAAAGGTGTGAACTCTAAAGGTGTGAACTAAGTACATAAGCACTGTCTCTATCAATTCCAGTGACTTAGCACCTTGTTTCAAGTTCTGGCCTATAACACTATTTTTTTTTAATTTTTGAGTTTTATGTTCTCTCCCTAACCCCTATCCACAGTTAAGAAACCACATGTGAAGTTATGCAAAACATTTCCATAAAAGTCAAGTTGTGAAAGAAAACAGATTTTCTACCCTAAGGAAAATGACAACCTCAAAAGAAAATTAAGTTAAAAAAGAGATAGAAATAGAAAGAGAAAATGGGAATGCTTCAGTATGTATTCAGACAATATCAATTCCTTCTCTGGGTATGGATAGAATTTTTCATTTTAAGTCCTTCCGAGTAGTCATGGATCATTGCATTGTACTGCTGAGAATAACATTATTATTACCTTCCCACTTGGCCAATTTTCCTTTTAAAGCATTCTTCTACTCATTAGCTTTTTGTATTTCCTTGTGCACCACTTTCAATGCTTTTCCTAATTTTTCCTCTATCTCTCTTACTTAATTTTAAAAATCTCTTTTGAGCTTTTCCATGGCTTGAGGCCAATTATTTTTCTCGGAAGCTTTGGATGTAGAGCTTTGACTTTGCTATCATCTTCTGAGTGGAAGTTTTAATCTTACTTGTCACCATAATAATTTTCAATGATCAGAAAAATTTTTGATGTCTGCTCATTTTTGTAATACTCTGTCCGAGTTGCAAGCAAGTGGTTTGGCAGGTTTGCCAAATTTGGCAAATTGTAAAGCACTGAAATGCTGAATCTAGCCACCATTATCCAGCACTGAAAATCAATCAGCAGAACTGCCCCCAAGGGCAAATTAAAGCTCCTTTGCATTGAACAGCCTTAAAAAGAAATGAATTAAAACTCTCACCATAGACAGCTTTTATGGAGAGAGAGAGTAGAACAGATCTCAACTCATAAGGTTCCTAAAGGCAAAGCAACTCCAGATGAAGCCCCAAAGGGAGACATGAGCTGGTCCCCATTTTACAAGTTTTCTTGCAAGATTGCATAAAGAATATTAAAAGAAAGTTTAAAAAACTGGGGAAATGAAATGAGATCATTGCAAGAAGGAATGGAAAAAGCATATAATGCCCTACAAAAGAGATATGAAAAAGACATCGATTCACTGAAAAACAAAATTTTTGAAATGGATAAACAAGGCAATGAACAAAAAAATTCAATTGGCTAATCACAAAAGGAGCTAAAAAACTGAAGAAAATAATACACTAAAAATTAGAATTGAACAAATGTAAGTGAATGACTCAATAAGACTTCAGGAATGAAACAAAAACAAAAAAAAATGAATAAATAGAAGAAAATATGAAATATCTACTAGGAAAAACAACTGACCCAGAAAATAGATCTAGGAGAGACAGTCTAAAGATTATTGTACTTCCTGTAAGCCATGATGAAAAAAGGGACCTAGATATTATCTTACAGGAAATCATAAAAGAAAACTGCCTTGATATTTGAAAATCAGAAGGTAAATAGCCATTGAAAGAATTCACCAATCACTTCCTGAAAGAAATCCCCAAAATGAAATCCCCAAGAAACATTGTGGCTAAATTTCAGAACTATCTCACCAAGGAAAAGATATTACAAGCAGCCAGAAAGAAACAATTTAAATAATGAGGTGCCACAGTTAGAATTACCCAGGACATAGCAGTTTCCATCTTAAAAAAATCAAAGAGTCTGGAACCTGATATTCTGAAAGGCAAAGGAACTTGGATTACAACCAAGAATAAGCTATCCAGCTAAAATGAGCATTATCTTTCAGGGGAAAAGATGGACATTCAATGATATAAGTGAATTTCACTTATTTCTAGTGAAAAGATCAGAATTGAACAAAAAATTTGATCTCCAAACACAAAACTCAAGAGAAGCATAAAAAGGTAAAAAGGAAAAACTCTTGAGAATTATATTTCTGTTATGAGTATGCATAGAGAATGCAGGTATAATTTGATTTTATTATGATAATACGAAAAAGAAACTAGAAATGGAAAGGGGATCATACTGGGAAAAGAGGGAAAAGGTGGTAAAATAAGGGAAATTATATCTCACAAAGAGGCAAAAAAAGCCTATTATAATTGAGGGAAATAAGGGAGGAAGATGAGCATTGTGTGAATCTTACTCTCAGAGGATTTGGCTCTAAGAGAGAATATCAAACATATTTGGCTTCATAGAGAAACTTGTTCCCCTTTATAGGGAATTGGTAGGGAAAAGGGAAAAAGAAAGGGAAAGACTAATAGAAGGGAAAATAGAAGTATTAGGGGGGAAGTGTAAAAAAGGGGAAGGAGATCTAAAGGAGGACGACTGTTTGAGGTAGATGTTCATCAAAAGTAAAATACTGGGGAGGAGAGAAAGAGGAAAGGAAAGAGAAAAGCATAACTTAGGGTAAATAAGATGGCAGGAAATACAGAATTAGTTATTTTAACTGTGAATGTGAATGAGATGAACTCTCCCATAAAACGGAAATGGATAACAGACTGTATTGAAAGCCAGAATCCTACAATATATTGTTTACAAGAAACACATTGAAAGCAGAGTGATACATATAGAGTGAAAGTAAAGGGCTAGAGCAGAATCTATTATGCTTCAGGTGAAGTAAAAAAAAAAAAAAAAAGCAGGGGTAGCAATCCTGATCTCAGATCAAGTAAAAACAAAGATAGATCTAATTAAAAGAGATAAGGAAGGAAACTATATTTTAGTAAAGGGCACCATAGATAATGAAGCAATACCAATACTAAACATATATGCACCAAGTGGTATAGCATCCAAATTCCTACAGAAAAAGTTAAGAGAGATGCAAGAACAAATAATAAGCAAAACTATTCTAGTGGGAGATCTCAACCTTGCACTCTCAGAACTAGATAAATTGAATCACAAAATAAATGAGAAAGAAGTTAAAGAGGTGAAGAAAATGTAAGAAAAGTTAGCTATGATAGACCTTTGGAGAAATTTGAATGGAGACAGAAAGGAGTTTACTTTTTTTTCAGCAGTTTATGAAACTTATACAAAAGCTGACCATGTATTAGGTCATAAAAACCTCAAAATCAAATGCAGAAAGGCAAAAATAGTAAATGCATTTTTTTCAGATCATGATGCAACAAAAGTTACATGCAATATGAAGCCAAGAGAAAGTAGATCAAAAGTTAATTGGAAATTAAATAATCTAATCCTAAAGAATGTATGGATGAAACAGCAAATCATAGACACAATCAATAATTTCATCCAAGAGAACGACAATAATGAGACAACATACCAAAATTTGTGGGATACAGCCAAAGGGGGTTTACTGGGGAATTTTAAAGAAAAGATCAATAAATTGGGCTTACAACTAAAAAGCTAGAAAAAGAACAAATTAAAAACTCTCAATTTGAAATTCTGAAAATAAAAGGAGAGATTAATAAAATTGAAAATAAGAAAACTATTGAATTAATAATTAAACTGAGTTGGTTTTATGAAAAAAAAAACAACAAAATAGATAAACCTTAAGCAACGTTGATTAGGAAAAGGAAAGAGGAAAATCAAATTATTAGTCTTGAAAATGAAAAGGGAGAACTTTCCACCAATGAAGAGAAAATTAGAGCAATAATTAGGAGTCATTTTGCCCAACTATATGTCAATAAATTTGATAATCTAAATGAAATGGAAGAATATCCACAAAAATATAGATTGCCCAGATTAATAGAAGAGGAAACAAATTATTTAAATAGTCCCATTTTAGAAAAAGAAATAGAACAACCTATTAATCAATTTCCTAAGAAAAAATCTCCAGGGCCAGATGGATTTACATGTGAATTCTACCAAACATTCAAAGAACAATTAATTCCAATATTATATAAACTATTTGAAAAAATAGGGAAAGAATGAGTCCTATCAAATTCCTTTTATGACACAGATATGGTGCTGATAGCTAAAGTCAAAACAGGTAGAGTCAAAACAGAGAAAGAAAATTCTAAACCAATTTGCTTAATGAATATTGATGCAAAAATCTTAAGTAAAATATTAGCAACAAGATTACAGAAAGTCATCTCCAGGATAACAGACTATGACCAAGTAGGATTTATACCAGTACTCCAGGGTTGCTTCAATATTAGGAAAATTATCAGCATAATCAACTATATCAATAAACAAACTAACAAAAATCATGTGATTATCTCAATAGATGCAGAAAAAGCATTTGATAAAATCCAACACCCATTCCCATTAAAAACACTAGAGAGTATAGGAATAAATGAACTTTTCCTTAAAATGATCCATACTTCTATTTTAAAACCATCAGCAAGCATCATATATAATGGGGAAAAACTAGCCCCATTCCCAATAAGATCAGGAGTGAAACAAAGCTTTACAGTATCACCCTTACTATTTAATATTGTATTAGAAATGTTAGCTTTGGCAATAAGAAAAGGAAAAGCGATTAAAGGAGAAATTAGTGAGCTCAGTAATCATAGGAAAACATGAAAAACTTGCCTTCAAATCACAAAGAGTGAAATGAGTAGATCCAAGAAAATACTGTATTCAGTAAATGCAATACTGTTTTAAGAACAACTTCAAGTGAGTAAGTCATTTTTTGAGTATTAAAATACCCAAATTTGCATCCCGAGAAAAAACTGATAAATAGAAGTATGTAAATAATGGTTTTGCATATATTTGTGTCTAATAGTAGCCATGGGGACAGAGGAGGTAGAGGAATAATTATATATATATAATATATATATATATTACTTTATTATATAATTAAAAGGAAGAGTCAGTGGTACATAATAACTACAATGTTATATAAGCAATCATGTTTTTAATCATACTATGTTATTTAAATGCCTGACTTATTCCATAGATATGCAGGAAAATAAATATTTTTAAAATTAAAAATAAATATTATTGATATTGGAAGTTTGTGAAGTAGTCATAATGACAAAATTATGGATGTTTAAAATAGTGAAGTATTTGAGAATGGACAAATAAGCTAAGATAGCTTTTCTTTCTGTACTTCATACAGACAGCCAAAGTTGAGAGTATTTAGAAGTGCTCCACTGGATCTCAGGAAACAGGAACCTGACAAAGATTTTATTAAAAAAAAAAAAAAAGAAAAAAAGAAACAAAAGAAAAGGAACAAAAAACAAAGAAAACTTAACAAAATGCAAAATTCTGTAGAGATTCCGTTTCCCAAGAGATGAAAAGGGAAGGCCCCTGAGGGAAAAGTTTGCTGAGCAGAGAAGGAAAAACCATAAACCTTGAAAAGAAGTACTTCATCTTTACTCTCCTGGGATTCAACTCCTTCTGCTCAGCAGTCAAGCATCACATACAGCTTGATCTTCTGGTTTCCCTGAAGGAGAAAGTTTGTGTCTGGACTCTTGCTTCTTTCTCTTCATTGTGCCTCTAGCACAGTAATATACAGCTGTGTCCTCAGTTGTGAGTGATTTTAGTTGCAAAGAGAACTGATTCTTCGATGTGTCTGCTGTGATGGAGATTCGGTTTTGGAAAAGAGGGTTGTAGCTTGTACTTCCACTCCAGTATCCAAGCCATACCAAGCCTTTCCCTGGAGACTGTCGGATCCAGTTCCAGTAGTAACTACTGGTAACAGAACCACCAGTGACAGAACAAGTGAGTGTAAGGGTCTCTGAGGGTCTCACAGTTCCTGACCCTGACTCCTCGAGTTGCAGGTCAGATAGGACACCTAGGAGCAAGAAGAATCACATTAAATCTTTACACTAAAATAATTTCCCCTATAAACCCATTTAAAAAAATTCTTAATCATTCTAATCCAGGACCTGCCACCAAGCAGAACAAAAAACAGAACAATTTCATGATCCTCCAGGTGAGTGGGATTTCTTGTCCAGAAACCTCCACCTCAAGATGAGAAGAGAAACTGGGCCTCCTCCACCAGAGGCTGAGATTTTACTTGGCAGCCTGAGCGTCTTAATTTGCATAGGGAGGACATTGAGGAATATAAAATGAGTTTGAGCAGGAAGTCAGATTACTTTCCTTCAAGATTTTTCTTTATTCAGTCATTAAAAGCTAGTTTAAAATATTGAAGCAAACACAGATGGGGCATCTAAGTGGTTTTAATGGATAAATCAAGCCTGTAGTCAGGAGAACTCTTCTTCCAGAGTTCAAATCTGGCTTCAGGCACTTACTAACTTGGTGATTTTGTTCAAGTCATGTAACTCTGTTTCCCTCAGTTTCTTCATCTTTAAAATAAATGGGAGAAGGATGTGGCAAGTCATGTCAGTATCCTTGTCAAGAAAACCACAAATGGCATCAAAAAGAGTCAACACAACTGAAAAATGACTCAACACACCCTTACAAAGATTTGAAATCTTCATTAATTCATCAATTTTGTTTTTATTGCCCATACCTTTTACTTCAGGACATGTATAATTTGCCTACTCACAAAGTTAATAAAAAGGGGATGAGTTTTTCCAATATGAGTAATAAAAAGTAAAATAGAATCTTTCTCAATGTGTTCCCCTTTATTTATGTAATTGGTTTTGTTTTGTTTTGTTTTTGCTATTTGGTAAAGTCACTTCAGGCACATGCTACTCCTTGTGAACCTTTGTGGTTTTCTTGGGAAAGATACTGGAGTGATATGGCATTTCCTTCTCCAGATCATTTTACAGATGAGGAACAAAGATAAACAGGGTTAAGTGACTTACCTAGTGTCACAGAGCTAGTCAGTGTCTGAAGCCAGATTTTAACTCAGGAAGATTTATCTTCCTATGACTTAGCCTGGTGCTTTACTACTTCATCTAGTGGTTGTATGTAATAGTGCAGATGACTATAAACTTGCATATTCTTAGGCTGGAAGAAAAAAGATGGTGACTGATTTGAATACAAATGACTCCACCTTTGAGCTTTCATTGTCTTGGGCTCCCCTATAACTCCTTTACCCAGAATGTACCTTTAATTGCTAACTTTCATTGTGACACTTTACTATGCTTCATTCCCTGGGGCTTCAATGCCTTCTGACATCATTGCCAAATATGTACTACCTTAAACAGAACAAAATTTAATTTTAAGATTCAGCTTTAAGACATGATCACTTACTTTTGCCAGGTGTCAATTCTACAAGTAGCTAGTGTTATTTTGGGATATCTTTTGCTCAATAAAATTTGATGTGTCCAGTGTATGGTCTGTGGTAACTTAAATAAAACCTAAGCCTGAGAAGTTGGAGGATATAGCTTAAAGGATGAAAAGAGATGGAAATATATGTAGTGTGCCAGACCTAGTTTCATCACCTCAGCAGGGTCCACTATTAAATTTTCAAGATGAGCACTTATACCGCTATGATACTTCTCTCTCCGTAACTCCCCACCATTGTTGGTACCTACCAGAAAATTCTGAATATATGTCACTCAAATTCTGAATGCAAATAATTGGCTACAATGGATAGCCTACAAGTCTTGAAATAAAGGAAACCTGAGTTCAAATCTAGCCATGGGTACTACTTGTGGGATGCTCAGTAAGTCACTTAATGTTGCCTGCTTCAGTTTTCTCAATTGTAGAAAGAAATCATCTATTTTCTCATTTTGTACAACACAGTTGTTCAAGAAAGATCAAAACCTCTGATGTGATCAAAACCTCTGTTAAACTCTCTTCAGGGCTACTCAACCACCTGTATGACTGTCACATGTGCAGAGATTTCACTAAACAATTTTGATATATGGGCTAAATCAGTCTGAGAGTAAAAAAAACAGGCTTCAAACCTGTCAGTGAAATGGAGGGCATTTACCCTAGCATGTAAAGAGTTTCCCTGAATAATGGGCAGGTATGAACAATTTTATATTTTCCACCAGACCATCTGGTAAAAGCAGACACTGAGAAACACTTAGAGCTTAGCTGTTTGACATTAAAGATGCCAACTTCATCCACTGCAACTCAAATCACCAGTCATCTTGCTTTTGCCATTAGAATCTGGAATTCTGGAAGAGAGAGGGAAGCTGACAACTTCTTGAAACCCTTACTTACTTAAATCCAATTCATATACAATCTAAAAATATTACTCATACCACTTTACCTTTATACCTACTTCAAAGTCCTGTGGCAATGGGAAAGTGACAAATTATCAAGTGTGGATACACACTGGAAGCTTAGTCACAACCCCACATGCATGTGATTTACAACAGAGGATCACCTTCCTATTGGACTGAATCAACAGCAGGAATCAGCAGTTCCTGGGTGTCTGAGAAGCCTTTATTGAGAACCATATTGATCTCTTCCTGGCATGAAGGAAGGGCTATAAAAATACAGTAAAAATTGTCTGCTTCACCTAACCTAACCTTGGCCTGAATACTGTGAAAGATGGGAATACTAACCTGCTGTGGAAACACAAAACTCAAAAGAAACATGAGAAGTGCACATTTAGAGATACCTCCACTCCAAATACACATATACCTAATCTGTGGTTGAGCCTTGCAAGCTCATATTGGTTTGATCAGTTTCAATCTGACGTGTTGTACCTCAAATATAGTAATTTCATGTTAGTCTATTATGCACCCCAAGGACAACAGCACAGCACAGAAGCATTCCTTTATATTCATATATAATTTATTGACCTAAATTTATTAAACACATTCAATATGTCTATTCTACAACAGCACCTCCAACATTCATCATTTTTTCTTTGTCTTTTTTGTCTCTCTGACTGTGATAGACTCTCAAAATTCCTTTAATTTTCATTACTCTAATTATTATTCTAAATCAAAAGAAAAGTGGAGATGTTGGAATCTTTACAAAGTGTTAAGCCAATGGAGTTGATTTAATCTTAGAAAGAGTTATTTTGGGCCAGAACTTGAAACAAGGTACTAAGTGGAACTGATAGAACAATGCTTGTGTTCACACCTCTAGAGAGCTCATAAGTATCTAAGTACTCAATGGAGTTCACAGTTTGGGAGATTCAGAGTCTAGAAAGAGATATCTGAATTCACACCTTCCTTAGGGCCAGAGAGCATGCTGGGAGATATCCCACAATCCCACTCTTGGAGAAGTAGCATAAATAGAGCACTCTGGGAGATATAGGAGCCTACTTGCCTCAGTTGGAGATTGAGAAGCCAGGAGTCAGAGTTGAACTGGAGGCAACCTTAGTCTCAGTTGAAATAAATAATTACTCCAAAATGCAGCCAGCTGGTAAAAATGCAAACGTTTATTTCTCCTTCCAAATTAGCCCGGTTAGTTGAGGCCTATCTCTCTGCCTGGCTCCAAGAGATCTTGCAGCTTTGTCCTTGGCTTCTGCCTCTGCTTTCTTCAGCCTCCAGCCAGCACCAAGGTAGAAGATGCAATGAATCTCTTGCCTCAAAGATGGGGCTTGTGGGTTCCAAGAGCTCTCTCCGATTCCAAGTAAAACTCTCTTGAGCTCCCAGAGTTTCTAGTAACTCTTCAAATAATTAACTCAAGTAAGTACCTCCAGTCAGTTCCCAAGCTCCAAGAGCTCCCTCTATTTATGTGATCTCCCAAAGGTTAACTCCACCTTCTGGAGGGAGAGGGATTCTGGGTTATCTCCCAGAGTGCTCTCTGATCCTAAGAACTTCAAGGGATGTGTGAATTCAGACTAAGCCAGCCCTGAATTCTCGTGTGAACTCCATTGAGTACTTAGATACTTATGAGCTCTCTAAAGGTGTGAACACGAGCATTGTTCTATCAGTTCCACTTAGTACTTTGTTTCAAGCTCTGGCCCAAAATATCTCTTTCTAAGATCAAATCAACTCCAATGGCTTAACACTTTGTAAAGATTCCAACAGTGATGTGATTTTATTTTCATATAATTAAAAATAATTTACATTTTTCCCTTATGAATTATCTATTTATAGACAGTTTATCAACTGGAGAAATATTCTTTTAAATTTAAAACAATTAATGCATCTGGGAAACAAGGTTTATAGAGAAACTTGTTGCCAAGATTCTTTTCCTAGTTGTGTCTTTTCAATTTTAGCTTTATTCTTTTTATGCAAAATTTTTAAAATTCTGCAAATTAAAAATTATCCATTTTTATCCTCCACCATTCTATTTTGTGCTTAGTCATGAACTTGATGTGATAGGTATTTTTCCCATGTTTCTCTAATTTGTTTCTAATCTGACCTTTGATATTTCCTCAAGAGAGTTCTTACAACTAAGATATAATATTTTTCATTTTCATCCTTAAGGGAATCAGTGAGCTGTTCTTTCAATAAGCTTATTTAATAGAATTGAGCTAGAGTATTTCTTTGTACACAACATTTTGCCTGGAACTCTCCAGTAGATTTTATTTTAATTTTGTCCTCTACTTCTAAGAATTTTGGTCAATTTTTATTATAATTTCCTAAAATACAGTATGCATACTTCTTTCTGATCCTTCTTAGTGTCTGAGATTTCTTCAAATTCTCTGTTTGACTTTTGGTTTTGATATTGTTTCTAAGATTTTCTTTTATGTTTTAATTTGTTCTATCTTTTATGGTTGAATCATTGTTTTCTGTGCGGTTCAGTCTAATTATAAAGGCATTTACTTCTTGAGTTATTTTTTCTCTATTTATTCTAAGGTCTCAATTTCCCTTGCCATTCTTGTATATGCTTTCTTTCATTTCTAACAGGTACTTTCATAGTTCCTGACGACCAGAAAATGGCTTTTTGTTTATGACTTTATATGGAATTGTGTGACTGCTTTTATGGGTTTACTATGTGGATGTCTCTCAGATCAAGGTGTTCCTTCATGTTATTCGGTTTTCCTTATTTATTCAGTGGAGTGAAGGATGGTAATAGGATGAGTATGGAGAACACATGGACTTTAAGCTTTAACAACTGATTGGTGTGAGCTAAGCATCCATGGTTATGAGTATAGTGGGCCAGATGATCTTTCTGCTTCTAGGACTCTACTAGGAGGTTCTCTCTTCACACAGGACTCTGGGACCTTTTTGTACTATAAACTCTGCTTTCAGTCTCCACTGGAGCTGGGTAGCATCTAGACTGTGCGAGGCTAATAGAACTAGGCCTATAGAAAGATGCCATGCACATGAAAGTTGAGGAAAGGGAAAGTCAGAAGAGAGCAAAGTGACCCAATAGTCCATCTTTCTTTCTTGTATCAATAGCACCTGACTAAGTTTCCTCACAGAGGAATCAGATAATTGAGCAGCTTCATATTTAAACTTATTATTCTTGATAACTAGATGCTATGGTCAGGTGTTGCTTTACCTAGGATTCAAGAAGCCTTGAGGAGGGTGGGGTGGGATGATATGGAGCAATACCCTAACAATAAAGAATGCTTTAAGGGAAAGGAGTTGAATGAAGGCTTGAAGTCAATATTACTATATTAAATCCTTGATTTTACAAAAGAGGAAACTCAGATGCCAGAGAGTTAATGTTGTTTGTCCAAGATCAGAAAAGTTTCATTTAATTCTTGAAACTGAGGGAAAGATTCATTGGCTCCCTAATTCCATAGCCAAGTCAACAAATATTTGTGTTTGTTGTAATTATTAATCAGTAGTTTTGAGACAGGATTGAATATAAAAGGATAACGAATGAAGTAATTCCTAATTACAAGAACTCATTTTAATGGGGGTGGGGGGAGAAGTACATAAGTTATATAGAATGCAAATTTTTTTAAAAAGGTACTTAGAGAGGAAGGGTACCAACATTCAGAAGGCTCAACAAAGGAGTCATGAAGAAAGTGATGTCAGAGACACATTTTGAAGAAAGAGATTTTATGTGTCAGAAGATGAAGGCATTCAAGGCATAGCCTTGATAGCCAATGAAAAGGCATGAAGACAGAATATGTAATGTCATCTGTAATGAATAAAGAGAAGTGATATACAATAAGATTGGTAAGATAAATTGGAATAAGATTCTCAAGTTCTAATAGTCAAACTGAGCAGTTTATATTTTATCTCAGAAGCAATGGGAAGCTACTAGAATTTCATAGTAAGTAACAGTCAGATCTTCACTTAACAAAAACATCTAACTGCCAATGATATGTTTTATAGTCTAAAGTGAGAAAGACACTTCCACAAGAAGTGTTGAGATTCAAAAAGACCCCCCAAAAGGTTGGGGGATAAAGACTGGTGTCAAAAGATGTCTCAAAAATTTTTCAGATTTGAACTCATATCCAAATCAAGGAAGGGGTAAATTTTATTATAATTGTAACACTAGTTGAAGCAGGCTAAGTTTCAAAAGAATTTAGCAAAGAAACAGGAGCAAGGAGACAAATTTATCCAGTTCTTCATGTCATTGATAGGCTAATTTTATGGCTCAGAGGTAGAACTGAAGAGTGGTCTCAGGAATTTGGTTATCACTGACTAGCAGATTATGTATCTGACTATAAGCAATGTTTGTAGAACTTGACAAGAGAGTTTGAAAAAGAAAACAGAGATATTATTTGAAGAAAACTCCTTACAAAATAGATTTAGTGAAATGGAAAAATCATATAACTCCTTACAAAATAGATTTGAAAAAGAAACCAATTCCTTGAAAAATGGAATTTTTGAAATAGAAAAAAAAATCCAATGAACAAAACATCTCATTTAAAAGTTCAATTAACCAAATGCAAATACATATGTATATGCTAATTGAGAAAATAAATCACTAAAAATTACAATTGAACAAATAGAAGTGAATGACTCAATGATAATTCAAGAATCAATCAAACAAACCTCCCACAAAGAATGAAAAAAATAGAAGAAAATATAAAATAGCTCACTGGAAAAGCAACTGATCTAAAAAATAAATTGAGGAAAGACAATCTAAGAATTATTATACTACCAGAAAGTCATGATGAAAAAAATGAGTCTAGACATTATCTTTCAGTATATCATGAAAGGAAATTGCCCTGATGTTTTAGAACAAGAGTAAAATAACCATTGAAAGAATTCGCCAATCACTTCTGAAAGAAACCTCAAATTGAAAACTCCAGGGAACATCATTGCTAAATTTCAGAATTGGCAGATCAAGGAGAAAATATTGCCAGCAACCAAAAAGAAATAATTCGAAAATCTACGAGCCACAATCAGAAATCCAACACCTAGAAACTGGATTGCAGCCAAGGACCAACTATTCAGCAAAATTAAGCATTAATTTCAATGAAACAGTTGAATTTCATTTAATTCTGATGAAAAGACCAGATCTGAACAGAAAATTTGATATAGAACCCAAAAGAAGTATAAAAAGGTAAAAAGAAAAGAGAAAAAATACTTTCTTTTAAAAGTTAAAAGTTTTCATCCCAATATGGGAAGAAGATATATTCAGCTCTTGAGATTTGTATTTCTGTTATAGGTATGCTTAGAAGGTGAAGGTATAATTTGATTTTATTGTAATGATATAAGAAATCAAAGAGGAAAGGAAGAAGAGGAAAATAGAGTTAAAAGGAGGTAAATTGCATCTCATAAAGAAGTGAAAAGACCTATTACAATTGAGGGGGAAAAGGGAGAGGAATGAGTATTATGTGATCTTACTCTCATCAGATTTGGCTCAAAGAAAGAATGTAATATATTTCGCTTTACATAAAAACTTGTCTTACCCTGTAGGGAAGTATCAGGGAAAAGAGGGAAGGAAAGGAGAATTATTAGAGGGGAATGCAGAAGTAGAAGGGTAAAGGGATAAGAAAGAGGGAAGGGCTGGTAAAGTGGCGAGCTATTTGAAGGTGGTGATAGAAGCAAAATACTGGGGAAGAGGTAAAGGAGGGAAGAAAAGAGAAATTATAACTTGGGGAAAACAAAACTAGATCGTGGGAAATACAAAATTAGTAACTTTTAACTATGAATGTGAATAAGATAAACTTTCCCCTAAAAGGAAAGCAGATAGCAGACTGGATTAAAAGCTAGAATCATACTGTTTACTAGAAACACATTTAAAGCAAAGTGATACATTCAGAATAAAGGTAAAAGGCTGGAGCAAAATCAGTTATGCTTCAACTGAAATTAAAAAAAGCAGGGATAGTGATCCCAATCTCAGATCAAGAAAAAGCAAAAACAGATCTAATTAAAAGATATAAGGAAAATACATCTTCCTATAGATAATGAAGTAATATCAATACCAAACATATGCATCAAGTGTTACAGCATTCAAATTTCTAGAAGAGAAATTAGGAGAACTGCAAAAAGAATTACACAGCAAAACTATACTGGTGGGGGATCTCAACCTTGCTCTATCAGAACTAGATAAATTAAATCACAGAATAAGTAAGAAAGAAGTTAGGAAGGTAAATAGAATTCTAGAAAAGTTAGGTATGGTAGACCTTTGGAAATAATTTAATAGAAGCAGAAAGGAATATATATTTTTTTCTCAGTAGCACATGGAATTTGGTTATCACTGACTAGTGGTTCAATATTAGGAAAACTATCAGCATAATTGACTACATCAATAACCAAACTAAAGAAAATCATATGATTATCTCAATAGATGCAGAAAAAGCATTTGACAAAAATTGACCATATATTAGGGCATAAAATCCATAAAATCAAATAAAAAAGGCAGAAATAATAAATGCATTTTTTAGATCATGATTAAATAAAAATAACATGCAAAAAAGGCCAGGGGAAAAGAGACCAAAATCTAAACTAAAAAATAATCTCATCCTAAAGAACCAATAAGTGAAACAACAAATCATAGAAATGATCCATAATTTCATCCAAGAGAATGACAATGAGACAACATAGCAAAGCATATGGGATGCAGTCAAAACAGTTCTTAGGGGAAAAATTTATATCTCTAGATGCTTACTTGCATTAAATAGAGAAAAGAGAAGATTAGTGAATAAATAGAGCTTGTAATTAAAAATGCTAGAAAAAGAACAAATGACAAACCCCCAATTAAATACCAAATTTAAGAATTCTGAAAATTAAAAGGGAAATTAATAAAATTGAAAGTAAGAAAACTATTGAATTAATAAACAAAACTAAGAGTTATGTTTTTAAACCAATTAAAATATATAAACCTCTAGTTAAATTTGACTAAGGAAATAATAAAATCAAATTGTGAGCATCAAAAATGAAAAGGGAGAACTTTTCACCAATGAAGAGAAAAATAGAGCAATAATTAGAAGTTATTTTGCCCACCTAAATGCCAATACCTCTAATAATCTAAGTGAAATAGAGGAATGCTTACAAAATATAGATTGCCCAGAATAAAAGAAGAGAAAATAAACTATTTAAATAGTCCCATTTTAGAAAAAGAAAATTAACAAGCTATTAATCAACTCCCTAAAGAAAAAAATCTCCCTATCCAGATGGATTTACATGTGAATTCTACCAACTATTTGAAGAACAAATAATTTCAGTACTATGCCAAATATATGAGGAAATAAAGAAAGAAGGAATCTAACCAAATTCCTTTTATGACACAGATATGGTACAGATACTAAACCAGGTAGGGTCAAAACAGAAAAAGAAATTTTTTTTCTTTCTCTTTCCAATTTCCCTAAAGATGATTACACACAAAATTTCCTATTGATGCAAAAATCATAAATAAAATATTAGCTAAAAGATTACAGCAAGTTATCTCCAGGATAATATACCATGATCAAGTAGGATTTATACCACGAATGTAGAGCTGGTTCAATATTAGGAAAACTATCAGCATAATTGACTACATCAATAACCAAACTAAAGAAAATCATATGATTATCTCAATAGATGCAGAAAAAGCATTTGACAAAATCCAACCCCTATTCCTATTAAAAAACACTAGAGAGTATAGGAATAAATTGAATTTTCCTTAAAATGAGCAGCAGCATCTATTTAAAACCAATAGCAAGCATCATATGTAATGGGGATAAATTAGAACCATTCCAATTTCAGGGGTAAAACAAGGTTGTCCACTATCACAATTACTATTCAATATTTTATTTAAAATATTAGCTTTGGCAATAACAGAAGAAAAAGAGATTAAAGGAATTAGAGTAGGTAATGAGGAAACCAAATTATGACTCTTTGCAAATGATATGATAGTATACCTATCAACTAAAAACTGCTAGAAATTTCAGCTGCCTGATACAAAATAATTCCACATAAATGATCAGCATTTTTGTATATTAGCAATAAATTCCAGTAGTCAGAGATACAAAGGGAAATTCCATTTAAAATAACTGTAGATAATATAAAATATTTGGGAATCTAACTGCCAAGGCAATGTCAGGAACTATATGAACACAACTACAAAGCACTTCCTAAACAAATAAAATCAGATGTAATCAATTGGAAAAATATCAAGTACTCTTGGGTAGGCTGAGTGAATATAAAAATGGCAATACTATCTAAATTAATCTACTTATTCAGTGCCATACCAATCAAACTCACAAGAAATTATTTATAGAGCTAGAAAAAAATAATAACAAAGTTCATCTGGAAAACAAAAGATCAAGAATTTAAAGAGAATTAATGGAAAAATTGCAAATAAAGGTGGCATAACTATACCAGACCTAGAACTATATTATAAAGCAGAGGTTATCAAAACCATTTTGTACTAGCTAAGAAATAGAGAAGTCAATCAGTGGAATAGCTTAGGTTCATAGGACAAAATAGTCAATGTATAGTAATCCAGTGTTGTTTAATAAACCCAAAGATCCCAGCTTTTGAGATAAGAACTTACTATTTGACAAAAACTGCTGGGAAAATTGGACATAAGTATGGTAGAAATTAGGCATTGACACACACCTAACACCATATACCAAGATAAGGTCAAAATTTGTTCATGATTTATACATAAAGAGTGATATTATGATCAATTTAAAAGAACATAAGATAGTTTACCTCTCAGATCTATGGAGACAGTAGGAATTTGTGGCCAAAAAAGAAATGGAGCTTATTATTGAACACAAAATAGATAATTTTGATTATAGTAAGTTAAAATGTTTTTGTATAAAAAACTAATACAGACAAGATTTGAATGGAAGCAATAAATTGGGAAAACATTTTTATATTCAAGCCTTTTAATAAAAGCCTCATTTCCAAAATATATAAAGAATTGACTAAAATTTTATAAGAATTCAAGCCATTCTTCAATTGATAAATGGTCAAAGGATATGAACAATTTTCAGATGAAGAAATTGAAACCACTTCTAGTCATTTAAAAAGGTACTCTAAATCACTATTGAGCAGAGAAATGCAAATTAAAACAACTCTGAGATACCACTCCACATCTCTCAGATTGGCTAAAATGACAGGCAAAGATGAGAATTGTTGGAGGATGTAATATTCTCTTTAACATGTAATATTCTCTGTTGAGGTTTTCTTGGGGTCTCTGGAGGCAGCCTTCCTTTCAGTTCAGTAATCACCACATGAGTAGCCAAGGGTTAAAGTCCAAATCCTTTATTACCTCTTTCAAAGTCTTGTCTCTTTTCCTGGGGCTTCACCTAGCTTTCTTGTAGACCTTCTGTAGTCTTGGTTCCCAGAGTTTGAGCTCCTGACTCCTTCTCTGGCCTCTGAATCTCTCTGAATTCCAAGGGTTTGTGCTTTAGCCTCCAGCCACACCAAGTTGGAAGATGAAATGTATCTGTCTCAGCCTCCGAGAGCTTCTAGCACACTTGTCTTTTCTGGCCCTGAGAACTTCTGGCTTATATGCACCACATTGAGTATACAGCAATCATTATATCACTAGGAAACCATTTTTGTTGTAGGATTAAATCAATGCTAAACTAGATTTAACCATTGTCTCCTTAATTCCACTTATTACTTTGTTTCAAGTTCTGGCCCATAACATCTCCTTGTAGGATTAAATCAATCATACTGAACCATGCTAAATTAGATAACTATTGTTATTTGTTATCAATTCCAGTGACTTAATATCTTGTAAGAATCCTTTGTTTCAAGTTCAGAGTTCTGGCCCATAATAGGAGGGGATGTGGAAAACTGGAACATTGATAGATAGAGCAAATATAATAAAGATAACAATACTACCTAAATTGATCTATTTATTTAGTGCTATACCAATCAGACTCCCAAAAAACTATTTTAATGACATAGAAAAATAATAAAATTCATCTGGAAGAACAAAAGAGCAAGAATTTCAAGGAAAGTAATGAAAAAAAAAATCAAATGAAGGTGGCCTAGCTGTACCACATCTAAAACTATATTATAAATCAGTGGTCACCAAAACCATTTAGTATTGGCTAAGAAATAGACTAATTGTTCAATGGGCAGGTTAGGTTCACAGGATAAAATAGTCAATAACTATAGCAATCTAGTTTTTGACAAACCCAAAGATCCCAACTTTTGGGAAAAGAATTCATTATTTGACAAGAACTTCTGGGAAAACTGGAAATTAATATGGCAGAAATTAGGCATGGGCTAACACTTAACCCTGTATACCAAGATAAGATCAAAATGGGTCCATGATTTAGACAAAAAGAACGAAATTATAAATAAATTAGAGCAACATAGGATAGTTTACATCTCAGACTTGTGGAGGAGGAAAGAATTTGTGACCAAAGAAGAACTAGAAATCATTATTGATCACAAAACAGAAAATTTTGATTATATCAAATTGAAAATTTTTTATATAAACAAAACTAATGCAAACAACATTAGAAGGAAAACAACAAACTGGGAAAACATTTGTACAGTTAAAGATTCTCATTTCCAAAATACATAGAGAACTGACTCTAATTTATAAGAAATCAAGCCATTCTCCAAATGATAAATAATCAAAGGATATGAACAGACAATTTTCAGATGATGAAATTGAAACTATTTTTACCCATATGAAAAGATGCTCCAAATCATTATTAATCAGAGATATGCAAATTAAGACAACTCTGAGATAGCACTACACACCTGTCAAATTGGCTAGGATGGCAGGGAAAGATAATGATGAATGTTGGAGGGGATATGGGAAAACTGGGACATTGATATATTGTTGGTGGAATTTTTAATACATCCAGCCATTCTGGAGAGCAATTTGGAACTATGTTCAAAAAGTTATCAAACTGTGGACACCCTTTGATCCAGCAGTGTTACTACTGGGCTTATATCCCAAAGAGATCTTAAAGAAGGAAAAGGGACCTGTATGTGCAAAAATGTTTGTGGCAGCCCTTCTTGTAGTGACTATAAATTGGAAATTGAAGGGATGTCCATCAATTGGAGAATGGTTAGGTAAATTGTGGTATATGAATGTTATGGAATATTATTGTTCTGTAAGAAATGACCAGCAGGATGAATAGAGAGAGGCTTGGAAAGACTTACATGAATTGATACTGAGTGAAATGAGCAGAACCAGGAGATCATTATACACTTCAGCAACAATACTATATGAGGATATATTCTGTTGGAAGATATCTTCAACAAAGAGAAGATCTAATTCAGTTCCAATTGATCACTGATGGACAGAATCAGCTACATCCAGAGAAGAAACACTGGGAAATGTGTGCGATCTGTTTGCATTTTTTGTTTTTCTTCCCAGGTTATTTTTACCTTCTGAATCCATTTCTTCTTCTGTAACAAGAGAACTATACAGTTGTGTACATATATATTGTATCTAGGATATACTATAATATATTTAACATGTATAAGACTGCCTGCCATGTAAGAGAGGGGGTGGAGGGAGGAAAGGGAAAAGTCGGAACAGAAGTGAGTGCAAGGGATAATGTAAAAAAATTACCCATGCATATGTTCTGTCAATAAAAGTTATAATAATAATAATAATAATAATAATAATAATTTTAAAAAGATAGATAAGGTGAAATTTTACCAGTCAGAGCCCATGGTCCCTAAGGACAGGAATCAGAGGTCCAATGGGAGGAGAAGGTTGGATGCAGGCAACATGACTTAGAGATGATTAGAAAGTGAATTTTAAAAATAGGTAAATGCTATGGAGTAAGAGAAGGGAAATGAGTTAAATAGTATGCTGGGAATACAAATGCAAAAATGAAAGCTCCCACCTTCAAGGAGCTTACAATGTATGTGAGGAAATAACATACATACATATAAGTATGGAGAGGTTTCTTTGGTGTTGAATCATTTTGATTGTGCCTGACTTCCATGACCCTATTTGGGGTTTTCTTGGCAAAGATATAGGAGTGGTATGCCATTTCTTTCTCTCTAGCTCATTTTACAGATGAGGAAACCAAGGCACACAAGGTCAAGTGACTTGCTAAGACTGGATTTGCGTTCAGGTTTTCCTGACTCCAATCTCTGTTCATTGGATCCATGGAGCAGTCTTTAATCAAAGTTCAACACTCATAACAGTTTGAACAGAAGACCTATGCCAATCCCTCTGATTACTAATACCCTCTTTCTGCCCTATAAAATTATATTGTCTGTATTTGTATATTGTTTATGTTTACTTTTTTTTATTCCTGTTGTCTCATTCATTAGAATATAACTTATAAAGGCAATGTTTTGTTTTTAATCTTTGTATTTCAAACAACTAAGAAAAGTACCTATTACTAGACCTTTAATAAATACTCATTGAATGAAAAAAAAAAGAAAAGTCAATTATATTACTTTCCTAATTTGTCCTTATTAGGGTGACATAAGTATATTAATTTTTATTTCATTCTATTAATTTATTTATTTAGGTTATTCATGAACATTCTTTTTTTACATATTTCCATATGATCATCTTGGGAGAGAAAAATTAAAACAAATGGGAAAATCTCTGAAAATAAAAAACACAACATCTTTCTCTTAAAGCAGATAGTATTTTCCATCCACAGTTTATTGGAATTGCCTTAGATGACTGAATTGCAAAAAAAAATGTTTATCACATGTGATCATCATCCTATCTTGTTTCTATATACAATGTTTTCCTGGTTCTGCTTGTATCACTCATCATCAGTTCATGTAAATCTTTCTGTCAACCTGTTCATCATTTTTATAGAACAATAATATTCCATTACTTTCATATGCCATAACGTATTTAGCTATATCCCATTTGATGGGCATCCATGCATTTTCTAATTCTTTCCCGCCACAAAAAAAAAAAGCTGCTCCAAATATTTTTGCACATGTGTATTAGAATCCTTACAAAGTGATAAGCCAGTTGCCTAATTTAGCATGGTACTTAGCAAATTCTCTAGCTCACTAATGTATTTAAGTACCCATGGGAGTTCACAGTTTTGGGAGATTCACAAGTCAGTATTCAGTATGAGATTCACAAGTCAGAAACCCACAATCCCACGCTCTCAGAGGAGGAGTCAATCTTTGAGTTCACACCTCTAAAAGAGCATAAAAAGGATCTGAGTTAGTGAGTCAGTTTAGAAGAAGCCCACTCTCAGAGGCAGTACCACATTCATTCATCCCATCTCATACCACCATGGTGGCAGGCTCTCCTCCTTCACTTCTCCACTGAAAGATAGGCCTCTAAGAAAGCTACCTGAGCCCAAGGAAAGAGACAAGACTTTGAAGGAGAAAATAAACGTTTGGATTTTATCAGCTGGTGGCGTTTGAGGTGATTATTATTTTGAACTGAAACTAAGGCTGCCTCCAGAAAACCTCCCCAAGAAACCTGCTCTCAGAGAACCATCATTTATATTTTATAAAGAAGAAAACATCACACATGTGGGTCATTTTCACTCTTTTATGATATCTTTGGGATATAGATCCAGTACTGGTATTACTTAATCAGAGTATGCACAATTTAACAGTCCTTTGTGCATAATTCCAAATTACTCTCTAGAATGGTTGGATCATTTCACAACTTTACAAACAAGGATTAGTGTCCCAGTTTTCTCACATATCTTTCAACATTTATCATTATTTTTCCTATCATCTTAGTCACTCTGAGAGATGTGAAGTCTCAAAATTGTTTTAATTTGAATTTTTTTAGTCACTAGTGACTTAGAACAATTTTTCATATGACTAGAAATGACTTTAATTTCTTCATTAGAAAATGCAGAAAAATCTTTTGACAAAATATAGCATCCATTCTTTTAAAAACAATAGCAAGCATAGGAATAAAGTGAATTTTCCTTAAAATGATAAGCAACATGTATCTAACACCATCAGCAAGAATTATTTGTAATGGGGAGAAGCTAGCCACATTCCCAATAAAATAGGAGGGAAACAAGGATGCCTGTTGTCATCACTATTATTCAATATTGTACTGGAAATTTTAGCTTTAGTAATAAAAAAAGAAAAAGCAATTAATGGAATTAAAATAGTCAATGAGAAGATTAAACTATCACTCTTTACAGAGGATATGAGGATATAGTTAAAGAATCCTAAATAATCATCTAAAGGACATAAAATGAATCCACACAAATCATTAGCATTTCCATATGTAACTAACAAAGCCCAACAGCAAGAAATAGAAAGAAAAATTCCATTTGAAATAATCATAGAGGAGGGGAGAGCCAAGATGATGGAGAGAACACACGCTGCTTTCTGAGTTCTGCTACAATCACACCAATTACAAAATTCAGCCTCTGAATTAATGCTAGACTGACTATTGAGAGTGCAGCAAATTACCAGCAGAAGATAATTCCAAAGTTCACCATTAAAGGTCTGTTTTGATTGGGTATGGACACAGGAGGAAGTGGCTAGGTGCAGACAGAGAGGCAGAGCATGGAGACCAGCACATATTAAGCAGACTCAGGACAGGGTGCAGTATTTGCAAGGGAAAGAATCTATGGGGAGGGCTCTACCACAGTGTTGGGTACTCTGCCTTGGTTGCAAGCCAGTAGATCAGCAGAGAAGTTATAAAACATCCAACATAAAGGCAGTGGGTAAAGGGTGTACCCCAAAAGGTGGAAATTTCACGGGACCTAGCAAAACCCACCCAGCTCTGGGAGTGACTCAGCACAATCCCAGCACAGCCATTGCCACTTCTGGGAGTCTGTAGAAGAAATTTGGAACCTCCTTGCCCAAAAAGCACATCCCAACATTTTTTTTAAATGAGTAAAAAGGCAAAGTGAACTCTAAATATATTCGGCTTATGCAATGAAAGAGAACAGATTTCAAACCCTGAGAAGACTAAAAGCAGGTTGTCTCCAGATGAAGCCCCAAAGAGAGATATAATTTGATCCCCATCACACAAGGCTCTCCTAGATGACGTTTAAAAAGATCTTAAAAGAGTGCTACAAGAGTCAAGAATTTCAAGGGAATTAATGAAAAAAAAAATCAAATGAAGATAGTCTAGCTGTATCAGATCTAAAATTATATTATAAAGCAGCAGTTACCAAAACCATTTGGTATTGGCTAAGAAATAGATTAGCTGATCAGTGCAATAGGTTAGGTTCAAAGGGCAAAGCAGCCAATAACTTTAATACTCTAGTGTTTAACAAACCCAAAGACCCCAGCTTTTGGGATAAGAACTCACCGTTTGGCAAAAATTGCTAGGAAAATAGGAAACTAGTATGGCAGAAACTAGGAATTGACTCATACGTAACACCATACACCAAGATAAGGTCAAAATGAGTTCATGACCTAGGCATAAAGAATGAGATGACAAATAAATTAGGGGAACACAGGATAGTTTACCTCTCAGACCTGTGGAAGAGGAAGGAATTTGTGACCAAAGAAGAACTAGAGATCATTACTGATCACAAAATAGAAAATTTTGATTCTATCAAATTGTAAAGTTTTTGAACAAACAAAACTAATGCAGACAAGATTAGAAGGGAAGCAATAAACTGGGAAAACATTCTTATAGTCAAAGGTTCTGATAAAGGTCTCATTTCTAAAATATATAGAGAATTGACTCTAATTTGTAAGAAATGAAGCCATTCTCCAATTGTAAATGGTGAAAGGATATGAACAGACAATTCTCAGATGAAGAAATTGAAATTATTTCTAGCCATATGAAAAGATACTCCAAGTCATTATTAATCAGAGAAATGCAAATTAAGACAACTCTGAGATACCACTCCACACCTGTCAGATGGGCTAGAATGAAAAGGAAAGATAATGCGAAATGTTTGAGGGTATGTGGGAGGGGATGTATCAGGGACACTGATACATTGTTGTTGGAATTGTAAATACATCCAAGCATTCTGGAGAGCAATTTGGAACTATGTCAAAACAGTTATCAAACTGTGCATACCCTTTGATCCAACAGTGTTACTACTGAGCTTATATCCCAAAGAGATCTTGAAGAAGGGAAAGGGACTTGTATGTGCAAAAAATGTTTGTGGCAGCCCTTTTTGTAGTGTCCAGAAACTGGAAACTGAGTAGCTGCCCATCAGTTGGAGAATGGCTGAACAAATTGTGGTATATGAATATTATGGAATATTATTGCTCGGTAAGAAATGACCAACAGGATGAATTCAGAAAGGCTTGGAGAGACTTACATGAACTGATGCTGAATGAAATGAGCAGGGTCAGGAGATCATTATATACTTCAACAACAATACTATATGATGATCAATTCTGATGGACCTGGCCATCTTCAGCAATGAGATGAACCAAATCTTTTCCAATGGAGCAGTAATGAACTGAACCAGCTACACCCAGTGAAAGAACTCTGGGAGATGACTAAGAACCATTACATATAATTCCCAATCCCTATATTTTTGCCCACCTGCATTTTAGATTTCCTTCACAGGCTAATTGTACACTATTTCAGAGTTCCATTCTTTTTGTACAGCAAAATAACGGTTTGGACATGTGTACTTTTTTGTATTTAATTTATACTTTAACATATTTAACATATATTGATCATCCTGCCATCTAGTGAAGAGGGTGGAGGGAAGGAGGGGAAAAATTGGAACAAAAGGTTTGGCAATTGTAGATGCTGTAAAATTACCCATGCATATAACTTGTAAATAAAAAGCTATTTTTAAAAAAGAGTGCTACAAGAAGAATCAAGAAAGAAAAGGGAAACTCTGCAAGAGAGTTTAGAAAAGGCATATAACTCATTAAAATAAAGATTTGATAAAGTGGAAAAAAGAAAACAACTCTCTGAAATGTGAAATATAAAAGGTAAAGAACACCCAGGAAAACAGAATTTGTGAATTGGAAAAAGAAAATAACTCATTAAAATTTTTTTTTGTGAAATGGAAAAAAAATGCCATTAGAACAAAACAACTCATTTAAAAACTCAATTGGTGATCAATGATGGACAAAATCAGCTACATCCAGAGAAGAAATACTGGAAAATAAGTGTAAACTGTTTACATTTTTGTTTTTCTTCCCAGGTTATTTTTACCTTCTGAATCCAATTCTTCCTTGCAATGAGGGAACTGTTCAGTTCTGCACACATATAGTGCATACAGAATATACTATAACTTATTTGACTTGTATAAGACTGCCTGCCATCTAGGGGAGAGGGTGGAGGAAGGGAAGGGAAAAATTGGAACAAAAGTGAGTTCAAGGGATAATGTTGTAAAAAATTACCCATGCATATATACTGTCAATAAAAAGTTATAATAAAAAATAGAATAAAAAAATTAAAAACTCAATTGGAAAAATGCAAAAATAAATAAAAAGTTAACCAAGAAAATAACTAATTAAAAGTCAGAACTGTACAAATGGAAGTGAATGATTCAATGAGACATCAAGAATCAGTCAAGCAAAACCAAAAAAAAGAAAAAAAAAGAAAAAAAGTTAAATACCTACTTAAGAAAATAACATACCTGGAAAATGGGTCTAGGAGAGATAATCTAAGGATTATTCGACTACCTGAAAATCATGATGAAAAAAAGAGCCTCGACACTATTTTTCAGGAAATCATTAAAGAGAACTGCCCAGATGTAATAGAATTAGAAGGTAAACTAGCCATTGAAAGAATTCATCTAACACCTCCTGAAAGAGACCCCAAAATTAAACTTCCAAGGAATATTGTGGCTAAATTTCATAACTATCAGACCAAGGAAAAAAATATTACAAGCAGCCAGAAAAAAAAACAATTCAGATTCAGAGGAGCCACAATAAGGATCACTCAGGATCTAGCAGTTTCCCCATCAAAGGATCGAAGGACCTGAAATTTGATATTTCATAAGACAAAGGAACTTGGAATGCAGCTAAGAATAAACTGTCCAACTAAACTGAGCCTTTTATTCCAGGGAATAAGATGGACATTCATTGAAACAGATGAATGCCATTTATTTCTAATGAAAAAAACAGAGCTAAACAAAAAATTTGATCTTAAAATATAGGACTCAAGAAAAACATAAAAAGGTAAAAAGAACTCTTGGTAACTGTATTTCTGTTATGGATATACATAGAGAGTGTGTTATAATTTGATTTTACTGTTATAAAAAAGGAACTAGAGATGAAAAGGAGATTGTACCAGAAAAAGGGAAAAGTGGAGGTAAAAATAGGGAAATTACATTTCATGAAGAGGCAAAGGAAACCTATTGTATCTGAAGGAAAGAAGGTAGAGGGATGAACATTCTGTGAATCTTACTCTCATCAGATTTGGCTCAAAGACAAAATATTAGACATATTTGGTTTACAGAGAAATTTCTCTCACCACTTGAAAAGTGAAAGGGGAATGGGTAGGCTAAATAAAAGGGAAAAGAACTAGTAGGAGAAAGGTATAACAAAGGGAGAGGGACTCCAAAAGAGGAGGACTGCTTGAGGCAAGTAGTGCCCACAAATTAAATAATGGCAAGGGAGATAAGGGGGATAGGAAAAAGAAAACTATAATCTGAGGATAATAAGGTGGCAGGAAATACAGAATTAGTAGTTTTAACCATAAATGTGAATGGTAGACAATAAAGTGGAGGTGGATAGTAGACTGGATTAAAAGCCAGAATTTTATGATGTGTTGTTAACAGGAAACACATTTAAAGCAGGGCGATACATACAGAGTAAAGATAAAAGGCTGGAGCAGAATCTATTATGCTTCAGATGAAGTAAAAAAAAAAAAAAAAAAAAAGCAGGAGTAGCCATCCTGATCTCAGATCAAGCAAAAGCAAAACTTGATCTAATTAAAAGAGATAAGGAAGGAAACTATACCTTGCTAAAGGGTAGCATAGACAAAAAAGCAATATCAATAGTAAGCATATATGCATCAAGTGGTATAGCATCTAAATTCCTAAAAGAGAAGTTAAGAGAGCTGCAAGAAGAAATAGACAGTAAAACTATAATAGTGGCATATCTCACTCTCAGAACTAGATAAATCAAACCACAAAATAAATAAGAAAAACGTTAAAAAGGTAAATAGAATACTAGAAAAATTAGTCATGACAGATCTTTGGAGAAAAATGAATGGAGACAGCAAGGACTATAGTTTCTTCTTGGTAGTTCTTGGAACATATACAAAAACTGACCATATATTAGGATATAAAGACCTCAAAATCAAATGCAGAAAGGCAGAAATAGTAAATGTGTTTTTTTTTCAGATCATGATGCAATAAAAACTACATTCAATAAAAAGTCAGGGGAAAATAGATCAAAATGTAATTGGAATCTAAACCATCTCATCCTAAAGAATGAATGGGTGAAACAGAAAATCGTAGACACAATTAATAATTTCATGCAAGAGAATGAAAGTAATGAATAATAATAATAAGAAAGTAATAACCCATACCAAAATTTGTGAGATGCAGCCAAAGTGGTAATAACAGGAAATCTTATATCTCTAGATTTTAATTTGCATAAAGTAGAAAAAGAGAAGATCAATGAATTGGGCTTGCAACTGAAAAAAGATAGAAAAAGAACAAATTAAAAGTCCCCAATCAAATACCAGACTGGAAATTCTAAAATTAAAAGGAGAAATTAATAATATTAAAAATAAAAAACTATTGAATTAATAAATAAAACTAAGAGTTCATTTTATGAAAAAACGCCAACAAAATAGGTAAACTTTTGGTAAATTTCATTAGAAAAAGGAAAGAAGAAACTCAAATTGTTAGTCTCAAAAATGAAAAGGGAGAATTTCCACCAATGAAGAGAAAATCAGAGCAATAATTAAGTTACTTTGCCCAACTTTATGCTAATAAATGTAATAACCTATGTGAAATGGATGAATACCTATAAAAATATAGGTTGCCCAGATTAACATAGGAAGAAATAAATTGCTTAAATAATCCCATTTTAGAAAACTAAATAGAACAGGCTATTAATCAACTCCCAAAGAAAAAATCCCCAGGAGCAGATGGATTTACATGTCAATTCTACCAAACATTTAAAGAACAATTAACCCCAATAATATATAGACTATTTGAAAAAATAGGGAATGAAGGAGTACGATTAAATTCCTTTTATGACACAGACAAATGACTGATACCTAAACCAGGTAGGATAAAAACAGAGAAAGAAAACTATAGACCAATCTTCCTAATGCATCCCTTGATGCAAAAATCTTAAATAAAATATTAGCAAAGAGCTTACAGAAAATCAACCCCAGGATAATACAGCATGACCAAATAGGATGTATACCAGGAATGCAAGACTGGTTCATTATTAGGACAACTATTAGAATAATTGACTATGTCAATAATCAAATTAACAAAAACCATATGATCATCTCAATAGATGCAGAAAAATCATTTCATAAAATCCATCACCCATTCCTAGTAAAAACACTAGAGAGTACAGGAATAAATGGACTTTTCCTTAAAATACTTAGTAGCATCTAACTAAAACCATCACTAAAGCATCACATGTAATGGGGATAAACTGGGATAAACCATTCCCAGTAAGATCAGGAGTAAAACAAAGTTGCCCATAATCACCATTACTATTCAATATTTTAATAGAAATGCTGGCTTTCGCAATGAGATGAAAAAAAGATTAAAGGAATTAGAGTAGGTCATGAGGAAACCAAATTATCATTCTTTGCAGATGATATGATGGTATACTTAGAGAATTCTAGAGAATCTACTAAAAAACTATTAGAAATAATTCACAACTTTAGCAAAGTTGCAGGATACAAACTAAATCTACATAAATCATCAGCATTTTTATATACCACTAACAAAATCCAACAGCAACAGATACAAAGAGAAATTCCATTTAAAATAACTGTCAGTAGTATAAAATATTTGGGAATCTATCTGCCAAGGAAAAGTCAGGAACTATGTGAGCAAAACTATAAAAACACTTTCCACACAAAGTCACATCTAAACAATTGGGAAAATATCAGTGCTTTTGGATAGGCTGAGTGAGTATAATAAAGATGACATACTTCCTAATCGAAACTATTTGTACCAATCAAACTCCCAAGAAACTGTTTTACTGACCTAGAAAAAATAACAACAATTCATCTGGAAGAACAAAATGTCAAGAATTTCAAGGGAATTAATGAAAAAAAAATCAAATGAAGGTGACCTAGCTGTACCAGGTTTAAAACTATATTATAAAGCAGTGGTCATCAAAACCATTTGGTACTGGATAAGAAATAGACTACTTGATCAGTGAAAAAGGTTAAGTTCACAGGACAAAATAGTCAATAACTATAGCAAGGTAGTGTTTGACAAACTCAAAAGACCCCAGCTTTTGGGATAAGAATTCACTATTTGACAAAAACTGCTGGGAAAACTGGAAATTAGTGTGACAGAAATTAGGCATGGACCCACACTTAACATCGTACACCAAGATAAACTCAAAATGGGTTCATGATCTAGGCATAAAGAATGAGATTATAAATAAATTAGAAGAACATAGGATAGTTTACCTCTCAGACCTGTGGAGGAGAAAGGAATTTGTGGCCAAAGAAGAACTGGAGATCATTATTGATCACAAAATAGAAAATTTTGATTATATTAAGTTTAAAAGGTTTTATACAACAAAACTGATGCAGATAAGATTAGAAGGGAAGCAATAAATTGGGAAAACATTTTTACATTCAAAGGTTCTGATAAAAGCCTCATTTCCAAAATATATAGAGAATTGACTCAAATTTATAAGGAATCAAGCCATTCTCCAATTGATAAATGGTCAAAGGTTATGAACAATTTTCAGATGAAGAAATCGAAAAGGTGTTCTAAATAATTATTGATCAGAGAAATGCAAATTAGGACAACTCTGAGATACTACTACCCGCCTGTCAAATTAGCTAAGATGATAGCAAAAGATAATGATGAATGTTGGAGGTGATGTGGAAAACTGGGACACTGATACATTGTTGGTTGAATTGTGAATGAATCCAATCATTCTGGAGAGCAATTTGGAACTATCCTCAAAAAGTTATCAAACTGTGTATACCCTTTGATCCAGCAGTGTTACTGCTGGGCTTATATCCCAAAGAGATCTTAAAGAAAATTAAGGGACCCACATGTGCAAAAATGTTTGTAGCAGTCCTTTTTGTAGTGGCTAGGAACTGGAAACTGAAGGGATGCCCATCAATTGGAAAATGGTTGAATAAATTGTGGTATATGAATGTTATAGAGCATTATTGTGCTGTAAGAAATGAACAGTAGGATGATTTCAGGAAGGCCTGGAGAGACTTACAAGAATTGATGCTAAGTGAAATTAGCAGAACCAGGAGATCATTATATATGGCAACAAGATTATATGATGATCAACTCTGATGGATGTGGCTCTCTTCAACAATGAGATGATTCAACCCAGTTCCAATTGTTCAGTAAAGAAGAAAATGAGCTACACCCAGAGAGAGAACTATGGGAAATGAGTGTGAACCACAAAACAGCATTTCCACTCTTTCTGTTATTGTTTGCTTACATTCTTGTTTTCCTTCTCAGATTTTTTTCATCCTTTCTAGATTCAATTTTTCTTATATAGCAAGATAATTGTATAAATATGTGTACATATACTGGATTTAACATATACTTTAATATATTTAACATGTATTGTACTACCTGGCATCTAGGGGAAAGAATGGGGTGAAGGAGGGGAAAAACTGGAACAAAAGGTTTTCTAAGGGTCAATGTTGAAAAATTACTCATGCATATGTTTTGTAAATAAAAAGCTATAACAAAAAAAAACTAAAAAAATTTTTTAAATAATCATAGAAAAAATAAAATATTTTCAAAGAAAAACTCAGGAACTTATGAACACAATTACAAAACACTTCTCACACAAATAAAATCAGATCTAAACAATTGGAAAAATATCATTGCTCATAGCTAGACAAAGCTAATATAATATAAATGACAATTCTCCTTAAATTGGTCTACTTGTTCAGTGTCATACCAATCAAACTGCCAAAAAATATTTAACAGAGTAAGGAAAAATGACAAAATTAATCTGGAAAAATAATAATACTTCAAGAATATTCAGGGAATTGATGAAAATAAAAAATACAAAAGATGATGGCCTAGCTGTAGCAGACCTAAAATTCTATTATAAAGCAGTACTCATCAAAAATGATTATACTGGCTAAAAAACAACAGCACTTAGTCAGTGGAATAGGTTAAATACACACAATACAACAAAGACTATAGTAATCTAGTATTTCATAAGCCCCAAAACTCCAACTTCTGGAATAAGAATTAACTATTTCAAAAAAAATTGCTGGGAAAATTAGAAAGTAATATATCAGAAACTGAACATAGGCCTACAATTTCATACCCCATGCCAGAATAAGGTCAAAATGGGTACACAATCTGGGTGTAAAGGGTGATGATACTATAAACAAATTAAGAGAGCAAGAAATAGTTTACCTATCAGCTCTATAAGCAAGGAGGAATTTATGGTCAAAGAACCAGAGAACGTTATGAAATAAAAATTGAAAACTCCAGTTACATTAATTTAAAAAGATTTTGCACAAACAAAACCAACAGAGCCAAGATTAGAAGAAAAGCACAAAGCTGGGGGCAGGGGAGAGGGATTTACAAACAGTGGTTCATTTCTAAGGCCTCATTTCTACAATATAGAAAGAACTATGTCAAATTTATAAAAATACAAGTCATTCCCTAACTGATAAAGAATCAAAAGATATGAATGAACAATTTTCAGATGAAGAGATTAAAGTCGTTTCAGAGCATATGGGAAAAAAATGCTTTAAATCACTGTTTAAATCACTATCAGTGAAATGCAAATTAAAGCAATTCTGAGGTAACATCTCACATCTATCAGATTGGCTAAAATGACAGGAAAAGATGATAAATGTTGTAGGAAATATGGGGAAAGTGCGATACTAATGCATTGTTGATGGAGTTAAGAACTAACCCAACCATTCTGGAGAATAGTTTGCTACAATGCCCAAAGGGCTCTAAAACTGTGCATTCAGCAGTGCCACTACTGAGTCTGTAAAAGATCATAAAAGAGGGAATAGTACCTATATGTGCAAAGATGTTTGTAGCAGCCCTTTTTGTGATAGCATAGAATTGGAAAATAAATAGATGCTGATTAATTGGAGAATGAAGGAATCAGTTATGGTGTAGGAAAGTAATGGAATATTATTGTTCTATTTTTTAAAATGAGGAACAAGCTGATTTTTTAAAATCCTGTAAAATATTTACATAACCTGATGCTGAGTGAAACAAGCAGAACCAATAGTAGATTGCACACAGTACCTGTAAGATTTTATGATAATCAACCATGACAGACTTGGTTCTTCTCAAAAATTCAGTGATGCAAAGCAATCCCAAAACACTTTGAATGAAAAATTCCATCCACATCCAGAAAAGAACTACAAAGGTTGAATGTAAATCAGCACATGATGTGTTCATTTTTTTTTTTTTTTGGTTTTCCTCTTTTGTTCTGATTTTCTCTTCCAACATGATCCATAAGGGAATACATTAAAAAAGTGAATATACATGTATAACCAAAATTTTTTAAAATGTTGTTTTTACATGTAACTGGAGAAAACAAAAATTTTATTAAAAGAAAGCAAAAATGAAGAAATTTTAAATGTATTATTTTCAGAATATAATGCAATAAAAACCATCTTCATTAACATGGAAATATGGTTTAATAATTAATTAGAGGAAAAATCTTTAAAAATGAGTAATTCAAGGAATAAATCACGGGTGCAGCTTGGTGGCAAAGTGCCTAGAGCACCAAGCCTGGAGTCATGAAGACCCTACACTTGACATTTTCTACACAGTGATCTTGGGCAAGGCACTTAATCCTTATTGATTAACAAACAACAACAAAGAACAAATCACTGAAAAAATAAATTCACTACAGAGTATTACAACAAGGAGACAACAGCAAAACTAAGGGAATGTAGACAAAGCAATAATTGGGGGAATATTTATATCTCTAAATACTTACATCATTAAAATTGAGAAAGAATAGGAAAATGAATTGTGCATGCAACTGAAAAAAAAAAACAAGGAATGAAATTAAATGAAAAAATCCTCAAATACCAAATTGAAAATCCTAAAATAAAAAAATACAATTGATAAAATTGAAAATAGGAAAAAATTGAACTACTAAATAAAATTAAGAGGGACTTCATGAAAAAGATACAAAAATAGATGAACAAAGGTTTTAGATGAAAGAAAGGTTTTAAAGAAAGCTTTAAAAAGAAAAAGAATTTTTAAAAGAAAAGAAAAGAAAATCAAATCAATATAAAAATATAAAAAGATATATTATCCACCAGTTAAAAGAAAATTAAAGCAATTAGTATGAGCTATTTCCCCCAATTATGTGCCAATAAATATGGTAATTATGTGAAATACATGAATATTTACTAAAATGTAAATTTTCCTAATTATGAGAAGAGGAAATGGAGTACTTAAATAACCTAGTCTTAATAAAAAGAAATTGAATAAGTTATTAACAAACTCCCTAAGAAAAAATTCTGAGGACCCTATGGATTCAAAAGTAAATTCTATCACAGATTTAATGATCATTTAATTCACAAGATACATAAACTATTTGGAAAAATAGGCAAAAACCGAAAAAGGAGTCTTACCAAATTCCCTTCATGATACAAATATATCACTGATACTTAAACCAGGAAGAATAAACATAGGAAAAAAAAAACTGTAGAACAATTTTCCTTATAAATATCAATACAATAATTTTAAATAAAATTCTAGGAAGAAGATTACAACATACCTTTACAACAAACCACCAAGAGAATATACGCTATGACTGCAACATGCTATCATTGCATTTGCTATTGCCAGTCTCTCCTAATTCCCAGGGCTTCAGAGAAATCGCTAGTAAATATTAATATCAAGCTTACCTCTTTCTGAAAACTTGAGAAATCCTCTGGCTGCTATCTTGTAGAGACACAATTAAAGCACAACAGAACACCCAATTTTGCAGGCAAACTCAGGAACTTTATTCACGTGATTACTTTCTACTCTAAGACCTCCTGTACTCTCTTAATTCCTTCTCTTTGGCAGAGCTCCAGGTGGAAAGGGTTGGGTTCCTCTCCCACTAAGCTTATATCAGGTCCATGAGGTCACAGGCACAGCCAATCAGAGGCGGAGACACTTCCTGTTCCTGATGCATCTTGAGAGTGTTCAAGATTCCTGCTGTGGCTGGAGATCCCACCTACAAATGTGGTCCCTGTGTGATCATAGCCAATCATGTCCGGGAATCTCCAGGCCACATAAGCCTGTGTCACATCCTAACTTCACTGCCCTGACCTCTCTTTGACCCTTACAATGACCAGATGGAAATTAAAACAGAAAAGCAGGGCTGGGTCTATATTAGGAAAACTATCATCATAATTGAATCTATTGTGTGGTACAGCAAATCCAATTTACAAATATTCAGAGATATCCAAAGTGAAGAATAGAATTGTTTATTTTAGAATCTTTCAAGAAGCAAATATCTTTCCACTGGAGTTCCACCAGTGGAGAGAGGTTAATTTCCACAGAGATTGAAGTGAGTTACATAGCCGTGATTACAAGAATCCTGACACCCCTCCTCCCTTTATCAATCAATTCTTATTTCCCCACTTAGTGGCACAAATTTCTCAAATTCTGGTCAGGCCCATATGGTCAGATTTATTGTTTGCAGGTATGTTTTTCTAAGCGTATGGATTTATGGTGGTCAGTTTCACAAGGTTTACAACTGTTTACTTAAGCCAGTATGATCACCCTATTTCATTTTGCCAAATTCCCCAGATAATCTGAATCTAAGTTATAAATTTAATCTACCTTAGTTAATAATTTTAGAAGAATCCATATAATCCTCCACAATAAGGAGATTTGTTTAGAGGTAAGTAGTCCATTAACCTAGAATAATCAAGGAGATTTAGTTAGCCTCAGGCTTCCTCAATCAACAAATAGAGATTACCCAGTTTATAGATCTCTCAGAATATGTCCAGGCCATTAAATAGTTAGATTCTTCTCTAAGTAGTTAAGTAAAAGTCCAGGAGGTCACCTCAGATATTTCTATTAAAAGAGCAAGCCTTTTGTTCTCCTTCCCAGAGCCTTAATAAATAACAGACCTTTGAAGTTGGGTCTGGAATTATCAAATGACTATTCTGAGAAGTCTTCAGTTTCCTGTTACACTCACTATCAATAGCAAGACTAATGGAAATCATATACAAGATAACAAAAAAAAAAAAATCCCAACTTTTGACAAAATACAACATCGATTTCTAATTAAAAAAAAAAACATCAGAGAGCATAATAATAAAAGGAAATTTCCTAAAAATGATCTGTAGAATCTATCTAATATAGTTTTAGATTTTAGATAGTAGATTATAATGGGGATAAAATTAAAGAATTTCTAATAAGATTAGGATGAAGCAAATATACACATTTTCACCATTATTACTTAAAGTTGTATTAGAAATGTTAGCCAGAGTAATAAGAAAAGAAAAAGAAATTAAGGGAATTGGAATAGATAATGAGGGTGAAAAAACTATCCCTTTATAGATAATATGATAATATAGTTAGACAATCCTGAATAATTAATTATTAAAAACTAGTTGAAATGATTAAGAACTTTAATAAAATTGCAGAATATAAAATAAACACATAAATCATCAGCATTTCTAAATATTAGCAATAAAATCTAGAACCAAGAGATAGAGAATTTTCATTTAAATAGCTGTAAATCATCCTTTTTTTTCTAATTTGCTTATAATATCACCCTTTATGTCTAAATCATGAATAAATTTTGACCTTATCTTGGTGTATGGTGTTAGGTGTGGGTCAGTGCTTAGTTTCTGCCATACTAATTTCCAATTTTCCCAGCAGTTTTTGTCAAATAGTGAGTTCTTATCCTAAAAGCTGGGGTCTTTGGGTTTGTCAAGCCCTAGATTACTATGGTCATTAACTATTTTGTCCTGTAAACCTAATTCCACTGATCAACTATTTCTTAGCCAATACATAATGGTCTTGATGACTGCTGCTTTCTAATATCCTGGGGATAACTTGCAGTAATCTCTTTGCTGATACATTATTTAAGATTTTTGCATCAATAGGAAAATTGGTTTATAATTTTCTTTCTCTTTTTTGATCCTATGTGGTTTAGGTATCAGCACCATATCTGTGTCATAAAAGGAATTTGGTTAAACTCCTTCTCCCCTACTTCTCCAAATAGTTGGCATAGTATTGGAATTAATTGTTATTTAAATGTTTGATAAAATTCACATATAAATCCATTTGGCCCTGGAGATTTTTTCTTAGGGAGTGAATTAGTAATTTGTTCTATTACTTTTTCTAACATGGGATTACATACATAATTTATTTCCTCTTCTGTTAGTCTAGGCAATCTATATTTTGTAAATATTCATTCATTTTACTTAGGTTATCAGATTTATTGGAATATAGTTGGGCAAAATATCTCCTAATCATTACTCTAATTGCCTCGTCATTGGTGGAATGTTCTTTCTTTTCTTTTTCATAATAACAATTAAATTTTCTTCCTTTTTCTAATCAAATCTAACCTTTTCCTCTAAATCAAAAGGTTTATCTATTTTGTTAGTTTTTTCATAAAAAACAACTTAGTTTTGTTTGTTAATTCAGTAATTTTCTTATTTTCAATTTTATCAATCTCTTTTATTTTCAGAAATTCAAATTTGATATTTAATTGTGGATTTTTCATTCGTTATTTTTCTAGCTATTGTAGTTGCATGCCCAATTCATTGAGCTTTTCTTTCTCTATTTCATGCAAGTAAGCATGTAGAGATATAAAATTTCCTCTCAGAACAGCTTTGGTCGCATTCCATATATTAGGCATGTTTTCTCATTATTATCATTTTCTTGGATGAAATTATTGATTGTGCTTATGATTTGTTGTTTCATCCACTTATTCTTTAGGATTACTTTCCAATTACTTTTGATCTATTTCTCACTGGCTTTTTGTTGCATGTAACCTTTTTGCTGAGGCAATTGAGGTTAAATGACTTGCCTAAGGTCACATAGCTGGGAAGGGTTAAGTGTCTGAGGTCAGATTTGAATTCAGGTACTCCTAACTTCAGGGTTGGTGCTCTATCCACTGCACCACATGCATGTACACCCCTGCATGTAAACTTTTAAAGAAACGTATTTTTTTCTTTCCTGTTTACCTTTTTATATTTCTCTTTGAGTTCTGTATTGAAGATCAAATTTTCTGTTCAGCTCTGGTTCTTTCATCCAGAAATGAATGAAATTCACCTGTTTCATTGAATGTCCATCTTTTCCCCTGAAAGATAATGATTAATTTTGCTGGGTAGTTGATTCTTGGCTACAATCCAGGTTCCTTTGCTTTTCAGAATATCAGATTACAGGCCCTTTGATCCCTTTAAATGGAAGCTGCTAGGTCCTGGATAATTCTAGTTGTGGTTCCTTGATATTTAAATTGTATCTTTCTGACTGCTTGAAATATTTTCTCCTTGATGTGACAATTCTGAAAATTAGCTATGATATTCCTTGGAGTTTTCATTTGGGGATCTCTTTCAGGAGGTGATTAGTGAATTTTTTTCAATAACTATTTTACCCTTGGCTTCAGGGCAGTTTTTCTTGATGATTTCCTGAAAGGAAATGTTCAGGCTCTTTTTTTCATCAGTGTTTTCAGGAAGTACAATAATTCTTAGATTGTCTCTTCGGTTCCATTTTCTAGGTCAGTTGTTTTTCCATAGATGTATTTCACGTTTTCTTCTATTTTTTTCTTTTTTTGTTGTTTTACTTAGCTGATTCTTGGATTCTCATTGCGTCATTCCCTTCCATTTGTTCAAATCTAATTTTTATTGAATTATTTCCTGTAGTAAGCTTTTTTATCTCCTTTTCCATTTGAACTTTTAGATGAGGTGTTTTGTTCACTGGATTTTCTTTCCATTTCATAAATTCTGTTTTTCAAGTAATTTATTTCCTTTCCAAATTGATTTTGTAAGGAGTTATTTGCTTTTTCCCTTTCATCAAATCTATTTTGTAAGAAGTTATATATTTTTTTCATTTAATTAAATCTATTTTAAGGAGTTTTCTTCAGATAATTTCTCTGTTTCTTTTTCACAACTCCTTTGCAAAGTTCTTTATTTCCTTTTGCCATTTTTTTCTTCTTTTAAATATCCTTTTTTGAATTCTTTTAAAAAGCCTTCTGAGATGGGAACCCAACATTACCATCTTTTAAGGCTTCATCTGCCAGAAACAATTTGCCTGTAGGTTGTGACCAGAAAGACATTTTTATAAAAAGTTATCTATGTTCAAAGTTATTTTTTTTTTTGCTCATTAAAAAGATTGGGGTACTTTTAGGGAAGAACGAGTTTGTCCCAAGCCCCCATTTACAATTGACAGTAGTTTTAAGGCTGCCCTGGGTGGGTTTCTGGTGTCTTTCTTCTGGTGCTGCCGGTGGGCGGTCTTGGTTATTCTAAAATTCAAAGGTTCAATATTTGTTCCTTTGTATTTGTTGTTCAATGTTTTACATCTAATCTGTTAATACACTAGTTTTGTAAAACAATATGCCAAACCGCTTTTTTGGCTAAGAGCCCAGTAGATTCCCCAGCACATTGTTGACAATATCCCGGGTTTCCCTTGATTGCACCTGTGCTTGGCCTCCCCAATCCCCCTATTGAAACAGATCTTTTCTGAAGTTCTTCCAAAATAATCTTCTACTGGAAATTTATTGCCTCCAAAAATCAAATGTGGGTTCTTGTCCCCAAAACCAGTTCAGATGTTTAATCTGGGTGTTATCTGAGTGGTCCGAAAAAACTCAGATAAATATCTGTCTATTCTCCCCTTTGGCCCTTGCAATCCAAATTCCTTAGGGACAAAGGGACAAATTTCTCCCTCTTCTGGGCCCAGGCTGACAAAGATGTAAGAGCCGTCCCCCTGAGTCCAAGTGCAGAGAGGAGGCCTTGAAATTGAGGGCAGCAGCATCCAGGGTATGTTGAGTTTTAGGATGAAGTAGCCAGTAGTATTCAGATTGGAAAGTTCATCCCTGTCATATGGAAGATACAAACCTTATTATTAGTAGAGGAGAAAACAATTATCTTTTTTCCATAAAGAAAGCTTGGATGTGGCAGACCTGTATAATTGTTTGACCAGTAAAAATACAGTTCCCAAGAGCTTGAAGGGCATTCTTTCTCAAGTAAATTAGCTTTGTGTAAACCAAAAAGAAATTTCCACTGGCTGGCCTTTGGGATTAGAAGTTGGCCTGAGGGTGTTTGAAACAACCCAGAAAGAGCAAGAGTATACCTATTTTATTTAGCAAAGGCCTGCTCCTGGAACTATATAAGACATGGTAGGTGTTGGGAAGTTGGGGAATCAAAAGAGCCATCAGGTGCACCTGGGTAGCAGCATGATCGGCTGAATCTACAAGCCTGTTTCCCCTTTCCAAAATAAATCCCATTTCACTCCATAACCCAAATCTCTCTAAGTCCATTTAGCTTGCAGTAATTGTAGAATTTCCCCTACATAAGTAATGGGGAAGTTTGACTTTCAAAATTTCTCTTTCTTTGCATATAGCTCCATGAGAATTCGAGACATGAAAGGCATATTTGGAATAAGTATAGATATTCACTCTCATTTTTTCCCCAGTTCTAAAGATCTGATGGCAATGAGTTCCTCCTTCTGAGCAAAGAGGCCAGAGGGGAGTGGCTTAGTCTTCAAAGTGCTATTGAATCTCACCACAGAGTAACCTGTCTTCCATTTCCCAATTAAATCAGGTAGGGCTAATACTAAGGCAGAGGTCAGTTTAGCTTTCTTTGAGGCAATTTTAGGGAATGACAAGATCTCCTGCTTTCTCTCTTCTGTTGAGTGAATAGGAAGTGAGAGTTAATTCAAGGCCCCAAATACTTAAAAAACTGACAGGTGATGTGGACCCTAGACAAAGAAACTTTATATATAGCCTAGACCTAGAAAATTAACTGTCTCATTAACAACTCTGAGAAATTTTAAAAATTAAAAACTTTTCAGGGGTTTTAATACTTCTCTTGCCTTTGGCTTCATTGGGTACTGGCCCCTATGAGGGAACATGCTCGGATTTTGGAAGCTCATAAAAGTTGGGGTAGCATGAGTAGCCTGCCTAGGGATTCCTGAGATCCAGTCAGAGGAATCTGCTTCCTTCCAGATTTCAGATAGAATATAAGAAGGCTTTGAGAAAAGCGCAAAAAGTTTGCCAGAGGTCTGGGAGGAGAAAATTGGATCCCTAATTTCACCATTAAGTCATGCCTTAATGCTGGAGAGCAATTTGGAACTATGCCTAAACATCAATTAAACTAGGATATATCTTTTGATCCAGCATTACCACTAATACCATCCCAAAGAGATCACAAAAAAGGGAAAAGGACCCAAACTATCTATAGCAGCTCATTTTGTAGCAGCAAAGAACTGGAAAGGGAGAGGATGTCCATCAACTGGGGAATGGATGAACAAGCTGTGGTATATGAATGTAATGACATAATGGAATACTGTACAATGCAATGATTCAAGGCAATTCCAATAAATTTAGGATGGAAAAAGGCAATCACATCCACAGAGAGAAGTATGGAGATTGAACGTGGATCAAAGCATAGTATTTTTATCATTTTGTGTGTTCTTTCTTGTGTTTTTATTTTTATCTTGTGCAACACGACAAGGTAAGAAAGTGAGAGAACAAATTTTGGAATACAAAGTCTTTTTTTAAGGATAGACAACACAATTACTTGGAAGATTTATACATACATGTGTGTGTGTACGTGTGTGTGTATGTGTATGTATGCACACATTACTTTTTTGAGAAAGGAAAAAAATGCAAAAAAATTTTTTTTCAAAATACATGCAAATACAGTTTTCAATATTCACCCTTGAGAAACCTTGTGTTCCAATTTTTTTTCACTCGCTTTCCCCTTTCCCTTCCCCAGTAATTTAATATATATTAAACACATACAATTCTTCTGTACACATTTAACAATTATGCTGCACATACACACAAAAATCAGATCAAAAAGTATAGAGTACTGAAACTATTGAGTCAATGCACTGGGGTCAGGATTGTCGAGCACTTGAAGCTAACTACCGATTACATAATACTCTATGGGCATATGCTTGGAAAATGGTCCTTCCCACTATCCTGTGCTAGCTCAATGATTGGTGTATACAGAGGATTGTAGGAGGGATTAGGGGGTGGAGTAAGACTAATTAGAGTCACTCTTTGGCAGCAGACAAGGGAGAAGGTGGTTGCAGAGATTCTTCTTCCATCCTCTTCAATCCTGCATCTAAGGACCAAGAATAAAGACTAAGGACTTTTGCTTATCCTGACTCCGGCTGATTCTGGGGTGCACTGAGTGCTAGCATGGTTGTCACAAAAAAGGAAATAAATGAGAAAAACAAAAAGCAAGCAAATAATAAAAAAAAGTGAAAACACACACACACACACAAAAAGTCATGCAGGGCAGGAGGATATGATAAGGAAAAAGTGTTTGAATAACAGGTTACCAAATTAACAAGGGGGAGAGAAGGTCTCAAAACCATACCCTTCAATTCCCATCACCTGCTGAGGGGAAGGATGGATATAGCTAGAATACCAGGTAGGACAGAATACAAGGCTCCCATAAAGTCATCCAAAGTTACCCTGGGTTCAGCCATCCTGCTGAAGCATCATGAGGCTGGGGAGCCCAGACAAACTCCAGGCACAATCACTCCTGGTCCTGAGGAGGACAGAGGACAGAGCATTGGGAAGAGGCAGCTTGACCCTACTGTGGACAATCTCTTTTCATGTGCCCCTCCTGGCTGCATTTAGGGCATGTATCTGGGGGTTTCCTTCAAGGACAATCATGAGACCAATGGCCCTGGATATGGCAGCAGCTAAAATTTAAGGTTGTTCTCTGATCCTCACCCTGGCTTTGCAAAATTCCTCCTCTGCCAAAGTTTGTACCAGTTATTTAAAACTGCAAAAGTTGTTTCCAATAGCAGTTTGGGAAGTTTGTGGACCCACATGGCTAACTTCTGCAGTTTTCTCTTAATGTCTGGGAATGGCTGGCTAATAAAATGCATGTTGAGGACAGTGGTCCCCTTTGGAGAAGTGGGTTTCAGGTGAGTGTATTTTTAGCACCTCTACAAGGCACTCCCCAAAGAGGGCAGGATTTTCCTCAACTCCTTGAGTAACTTCCTGAAATTTTTCATAACTGACCTGCTTCTTAATTCCCCTCTTCATGCCTTCAGTGAGGCAGGTTAGAAAATGATCCATTCTCCCTCTGTCTCTGCTTCCTTCCTAATAATTCCACCTAGGCTCTGAGACTGAGACAGCAATATCCCCTAGAGGATATCTATCAGAGGAGGAGTACTTAGCCATATCATCCTCAAACCTCTGGGCTAGATCCCAGATTCTCTTTTTCTCCTCTATGAAGCAGCAAGAGGATGTAAACATCTCCCCAGGTAAAATCAAATTGGAGGAAGATGGCTTTAAAGCTCTCAATATATGGAGTGGAGACCTCAGAATAAGAGCCAAGTTTTAACTTGATTTGGGGAAAGTCTGAAATCGAAAAGACACATGCATCCTGACTATTCCATCCCGAGCCTATTAACACCAAAACAACAACAATGCTACTTTTCTCAAATGGGCAGAGTTTAGAAGGGGTGACTGAATCACAATCCTGAAGGAAAGAAAAAGGAAGCCTGCTTCTAGTATGGGAGGTTTTAAGGAACAAGGGCTGGGAGTTTTCAGAAACTGGCTTAAGAGGTGCAGGTTCAAGGGAAGGGTACTGAGTTGAAGAAGTATTGCTAGACATGGGGCCCAGATCTTAAAAGGGGAATGGTCTCAAAAGAGACTCTTGGGCTTCTATTCTCAATTGCCCTCCAGTAGATTTAGGGATAGAGATGAACTGTCCTATCTTTGCCATAAGTCTTAGATTCCTACTCCTGTAGCACCTCATCTCCCCTACAGTCCTATGGAGGGTAAACAGGTGGCAGAGGTTCCTTAGTCAAGAAGGAGCTTTGTGAAGAAATGACAAGAGATTCTAAGTCCAGGCATCTCTGGCAATGAAAATTTTCAGAATTTAAAGCTTAGATGACCTAGAAAAGCTTTCCTAATGCCAGAGAAACTGGAGCAAGATAGAGAGTAGAGAATTTTTAATATTTTATTTGAAAGGGAAAAATTGTACTGGGGGCAGGTCGCCCCCAGGACTGATGTCCAGTGTTTACAGAACTAATGTGTGCTTCCCATGAAGTATATATGCTCGTGGCTCCAAGGTCCCAGGGGGTAGATTGAGGCAGGGGCAGAGTCAGCACTGAGAGCAGGAACAGACTATCAATCCAGTTCTGACAGGGTGGGGGAGGCACCAAGCATTCTGATAAATTGGAATCAGGAAGAACAATGACAGAATGGGGGGGAAGGGCACTGGACATTCTGATAAGTAGGGAAGGTCTGGGGTCATGATGTCTAAGATAGGTTTTTCTCCTTATCTGGATCATGATGATTAGGAGGGGGGATATTGCAATCAGGCAGAACAATTCAGGGAAATTGAGGTAAAACAATTAGGGAAACTGAGGTAGAATAATCAAAGGAAACTGTGGCCAGGCATCTCTGGCAACGAAAATTTTCAGAATGTAAAGCTTAGATGATCCAGACAAGCTTTCCTAGAACCCTGGAGTACCCTTCAGCTATAGATGAAATGGGCTTATCTTAACAAGGAGGACATAAAATTTGGGGAGGCCCTAGGTTGGGCACCAAAAATGTTGAGGATAAAGATGCCCCAACAGTATTATAGTCCCCCTGGTCAGAGTCATGGATTTGGCAAAATAATTCACAAGGTAAGGGGCAAAGATTTATTACAGTGCTTGACAGTGGCTAATTCCCAGAGTATTTAGTCGAGACAAAATCCAGGAGATAATTGTGACTCCAATTGAAGGAGGTTAAAGTTCCAAAGAAATCTAGCAGAATAAGAATCAAGGAGATAATTTTATAGGAAAGAGAAACAAAGATTAGCTAATATAGTAGTTTAGAAGTACAATTGAAGCTTAGGGTAATTCCTATCATTGAGTTCTACAGTTTACTGACCAACAGATTGTCCAGTATTGTTTGTGACCCTCCCAAGGACAGATATAGCAATTTCTCAGGAATTGAAACTTTTTCACACTTCATCAAGATAAAACAGATAGAGAGACAGAGAGAGAGAGAGAAAGAGACCTATAGATAGATGGATGATAGAATAGATGCTTACTGATAATTGGAAAGAAATCACAAATTTTGAAAGTTCTGTCAGTCTCATTCTTCACTAGTTTGTTGTAAGTGGTCTTCTTCAGCCTAATGTTCTTGATCTCACTCTCTAAATAATTTTATATGTGGCCTATGTAAATGAAGAAGTTTATGTCTGGTCTCATACTCCTTTTCCTCACTGTGTCTCTTGCACAATAATACATGGCTGTGTCCTCAACTTTAAGGGAGTTCATTTGCAGGTGCATCATGCTATTGCTGTTGTCCCTGGAGATGGTGAATCGGCCTTTCACAGAGTCTGCATACTCTGTACTACCACCAGACCAAATAACTGAGATCCATTCCAGCCCCTTCCCTGGAGCCTGGCGGATCCAGTGCATGCCATAGCTGCTTAAGGTGAATCCAGAAACTTTGCAAGAAAGGCGAAGAGATTCTCCAGGGCGTCTCAAATCACCCCCAGACTCTAACAACTGAACATCATCACAATGAACACCTGCAAAGAAAAAGCCATTGAAGACAAGTCACACAAAAGCATCAGTTCAAAGAGTGTTTCTTTAGTCAAAAAACAAAATTACCTTGTAAAATAGCCAGAATAAAAATTCCTATCAGTCCAAAACCCATTGTTAAGCCTTTACAAGGTCAGTGCTTAGCAAATAAAGGCCACACAAAGGAAAAGCTCTTCTCCCAGAGCTGCTGCAGACACTGGTTTTTGCTGGTTTTCTTCCCTAAAGGGAGGAGTCTAATTTGCATGTCTTTTTCTGCTTTGTGTGAGAAAGAGTAATTGTCTCCCGCTGTGATGAGCCCCCTCCCTGGTCTGGAGAAAAGAATTGATTCTAGAACTCTGGAAAAGCTTAAAGACACTGAAAAGCCAAATATCATTGTTATTGACTAAGTGTCTATCCTTCTTCATCAATACAATCTATTCTCAGTTCCAAGAAAATGCTAGTTAGCCTTTCTTATTTTCCTGACATTTCCTTAACTTATCCCAGTGTCCTTTCTAATTATGAAGGCACCTTGAACTTTCATTGTTTTTGATCTTCAACAGAGACTGGAACCATTTAAGAATCATTTCTTTTGGGGGGAGTGGTACAGGTGGGCAGTATTTCTGAGTCTATTTTAGGTACTTCTTCCACTTGCTTATAGGGTCTTTTTTGTTCATTCTCTTTAGAAATAGATTTCATGTGGGTTATTTACCCCTATTCTCTCCTATTCATGGTTCCTCATATCTGTTGGCGTGAAAGAGATTGTAAATTTTCAGTGTGAATTCTTATACCTCAGAAATCAGCAGACACTGAAAATCACAGATTGATTTATATGTTTTTTAGTTGTTTACATTGAAATTGTTAGATAGAGAAAATGTTAATAATGTAGATTTATTTTTAAGTTTACCATGTATACATTTTTCTCTTAGAGAGTTGGTTATTTGAAACTCACCTGGACACTTAAACTTACTTTCTTCTTTAAGCTAAAAAAATTAAGACACAAAATGGACATGACATAACAAAATCCACTGAATCTCCTAGATCTTCCAAAAAAGCCCAGGTTTTATTTCTCAGAAGACTGATTGTGTGTAGGGAGACAAGTGACACAATATCCTCTCAAAAAATGTGTCCATCTCCTGTTGTAGAGACAAGTATAGGCTGAGCCTCCTTCCCAGAGCAACTAAGTCTGCTACCACCTGCTGTATACAGTGGCTCAAGAGAGAAAACATTTTTTTCTCTTTTCACTTTACATTCATTCTTTACTCACTGGGAAAAGGTAATTCTTATCAGGAAACATTAAAACACTGGCCAATAGAAAAAATAATAACAAAATTCATATGGAAAAACAAAAGGTCAAGAATTGCAAGGGAATTAATGAAAAAAAAAATCAAATGAAGGTGGCTTAGCTGTACCAGATCTAAAACTATATTATAAAGCAGCAGTTACCAAAACCATTTGGTATTGGCTAAGGAATAGATTAGTTGATCAGTGGAATAGGTTAGGTTCAAGGGATAAAACAGTCAACAAATATAGCAACGTAGTCTTTGATGAACCCGAAGACCCCAGCTTTTGGGATAAGAACTTACTGTTTGATAAAAATTGCTGGGAAAATTGGAAACTAACATGGCAGAAACTAGGCATTGATCCACACTTAACACCATACACCAAGATAAGGTCAAAATGGTTTCATGGCCTAGGCATAAAGATTGAAATTATTAATAAATTAGAGGAACACAGGATAGATTACCTCTCAGACCTGTGGAAGGGGAAGGACTTTATGACCAAAGAAGAACTAGAGATCATTACTGATCACAAAATAGAAAATTTCGATTATACCAAACTGAAAAGTTTTTGTACAAATAAAACTAATGCAGACAAGATTAGAAGGAAGTAATAAACTGGGAAAATATTTTTACAGTCAAAGGTTCCGATAAAGGCCTCATTTCCAAAATATATAGAGAATTAACTCTAATTTAAAAAAAATCAAGCCATTCTCCAATTGAGAAATGGTCAAAGGATATGAACAGACAATTCTCAGATGAAGAAATTGAAACTATTTCTAGTCATATGAAAAGATGCTCCAAGTCATTATTAATCAGAGAAATGCAAATTAAGACAACTCTAAGATACCACTACACACCTGTCAGATTGGCTAAGATGACAGGAAAAATAATGATGATTGTTGGAGGGATGCGGAAAACTGGGACATTGATGCATTGTTGGTGGAGTTGTGAACGAATCCAACCATTTTGGAGAGTAGTTTGGAACTATGCTCAAAAAGTTATCAAACTGTGCATACCCTTTGATCCAGCAGTGTTACTACTGGGCTTATATCCCAAAGAGACTATAAAGAAGGGAAAGGGACCTGTATGTGCACGAATGTTTGTGGCAGCCCTCTTTGTTGTGGCTAGAAACTGGAAACTGAGTGGATGCCCATCAGTTGGAGAATGCCTGAATAAATTGTGGTATATGAGTATTATGGAATATTATTGTTCTGTAAGAAATGACAAACAAGATGATTTCAGAAAGGCCTGGAGAGACTTACACGAACTGATGCTGAGTGAAATGAGCAGGACTAGGAGATCATTATATACTTCAACAACAATACTATATGATGACCAGTTCTGATGGACCTGGCCATCCTCAGCAAGGAGATCAACCAAATCCTTTCCAATGGAGCAGTAATGAACTGAACCAGCTACGCCCAGAGGAAGAACTCTGGGTGATGACTAAAACCATTACATTGAACTCCCAATCCCTATATTTATGCCCACCTGCATTTTTGATTTCCTTCACAAGCTAATTGTACAATATTTCAGAGTCTGATTCTTTTTGTACAGCAAAATAACGGTTTGGTCATGTATACTTATTGTGTATCTAATTTATATTTTAATATATTTAACATCTACTGGTCATCCTGCCATCTGGGGGAGGAGGTGGGGGATAAGAGGTGAAAAATTGGAACAAGAGGTTTGGCAATTTTTAATGCTGTAAAGTTACCCATGCATATAACCTGTAAATTAAAGGCTATTAAAAAAAAAACACTGGCCAAAAAAAATGCAAATTATTTTCCAATCAGCCTTTAATTTTGTAGAATTTTGTTTATAGTAAAGCCTGAACTGGGTTATTTGTTTCTCTGTTTTATTCTTTCCTGGTACAGAACATACATTTGCATTGTCCTGTCATAGCTACAGAACAATTCAAAGTAGATTATGGGATAAAGTTTAGTATCTGCTCCTATAAAATATCTTGGAATAAGAAGCCAAAAAAAGTAGATTGACACTATGTTAACTTCAAGCTATCTTTCCAAACTTTCATATTCATTAACTCCTAGTATAAGTATATACTTGAATTTTCTATTTAAGTTTTAAATATACTTGAAGAATATACTGGATACTTTTCTTTAAGGTACTTCTTGACCTTCTGTGTGGGAAAAGGTGAAGAACTTATAGATTAAGCACATATTGATCAGAGACTGTTAGCTAAAGTAGATCAAGCCTATAGGCATCAATTTCGGCTTCTCCAGAGTCATGTCATTTTAGATAAGGCCTGGATTACATTCCATTGTCCAAAGAAGAGATTAAGTGGCTGAAGAAGCTGTACATCATCTTATCTACTGCATTCCACTGACCAAATAGGGAAATACAGATTTATGTGGCCAATCACAACATATAGAAGATGGGATTTGGGGGGTTCTTTGTCTGAAATGTATAAAAATTGTAAGCATTTTCAAGGCTCTGGCCCTATCGTGCTGTGAAATTTGGTTTCTAGACCAGGATGGGGTCTGCTTCTTGAGATTCTAATAAATAATTCTGCTTTCTATGAGTGATCTATGTAGTAGTCAATTTGGGTAGGTCGTTTTGTCCCAAACACTTCTAACTCACATCAACAACCTCAGGTCTTTTCCATTTCTCTCTTCATATTACTGCCAAAGTTTTCTTTCATTAGGTGATAGATGTGGGTTTTTTTCCCCTATTTCTATTTTGCCCTAAGAAATTTGAACAATTTTCTCACGGTTTTTTGTTTTTGTTTTTTGTTTTTTTTAATATGAGAAGTTCCTGTTTTGGTTAAAGTATTGACCTAGTTTGATGGTTCTTTTTTTTTTAAATGTATTTTATTTAAAAATAAAATTGAATCAGAAAAGGAATACTAAACAAAATAAAACAAAACAACAGAGAATATTGTTATGTGCCCTACATAAATCAAGAAAAATTAAAATATATAACAATGAATTACCAGTTCAAGAAAGTATATGAAGCATATATATACATATATATGTGTAGAAAAATTATATTAATGAATGTCTATCTTTTCTTCATTTCCTTGTAAATAGTTCTTCTGCTCTCTACTGATAATCTTTTTAAGTTTATTCTTTTTTTCCCCTTTCACTTTACTTTATTAGAATCTCAAATTATTGATTTGAATCAGTAATCTTAAAAGGTATACATTTCCCATGTTAAAAAAAAAAAATGTGCCTTTCCATCCAGCAGGTTAGGAAAGACTATATTTATGTATACATACCACCCCCCCACATTCACACATACACATACACAAATATTTATCCTATCCCTGCTGATTCTTTGCTTTAATTCTACAATTTAGCTTGCCTTTATATTACTTAAGCTTCCCTCACTTATGGACCCCTCCCTTTTCTTCCCACATTCTTTGTCTACCCATCCTCCAATCCCTTCCCATTATTTCTTTATAGATTTTGGGGAGTGCTATACCCTTCATGGTATATATGTAGCGTTGCCTATTTGACCCATTCCCAATATATATTTTCAGAACTATATACCTTCCTCCTTTCTCTAATGCCTCTGTGTCTATTCTTTGTCTTCACCTCATTTATATAACATAATTACTATTTTTACCTGAATTCTGCCCAGTCTTTCTTGTGAGCTATCCTATTACTGATTTGAATCAGTAATCTTAAAAGTTATACATTTCCCATGTTAAAAAAAAAAAAAATTTGTGCATGTTAAGTTCCTTGAAAGTGATCTTTAATATTGGCTCTTTTATGTTAAATTTTTTATTGAGTTCTGGTTTGATTAATAGAAAATCCTGAAACTCTGCAAGTTAGTTGAATGTCCATTTTTGTCATTCAAAATTATGGAAAATTTTTCTGGATATGAAATTTTTGTCTGTAGGCCTAGTTCTTTTGATTTCTAATAGATATGATTTTAGATCTTCTGAGTCACCATTTTGGAGAGTAGTTTGGAACTATGCTCAAAAAGTTATCAAACTGTGCATACCCTTTGATCCAGCAGTGTTACTACTGGGATTATATCCCAAAGAGATTATAAAGAAGGGAAAGGGGACCTGTATGTGCACGAATGTTTGTGGCAGCCCTTTTTGTAGTGGCTAAAAACTGGAAACTGAATGGATGTCCATCAGTTGGAGAATGGCTGAATAAATTGTGGTATATGAATATTATGGAATATTACTGTTCTGTAAGAAATGACCAACAGGATGATTTCAGAAAGGCCTGGAGAGACTTACACGAACTGATGCTGAGTGAAATGAGCAGGACCAGGAGATCATTATATACTTCAACAACAATACTATATGATGACCAGTTCTGATGGACCAGGCCATCCTCAGCAACGAGATCAACCAAATCATTTCCAATGGAGCAGTAATGAACTGAACCAGCTATGCCCAGAAAAAGAACTCTGGGAAATGACTAAAAACCATTACATTGAATTCCCAATCCCTATATTTATGCACACCTGCATTTTTGATTTCCTTCACAAGCTAATTGTACAATAAAAAAAAAAAAAAAAAAGATCTTCTGAGTCTTTTTTGTGGCTGCTGATAAATCCTACACAATTCTAATTACAGCTCCAGCATATTTGAATTGATTTTCTTGTTTCTTGCAAAATTTTTTTCTTTGATATGAAGGTTTCAAAATTTGGCAATGATATCCCTATGTGTTTTCTGCAAAAGATCTCATTAAAGTGTTAATGGGTGGATTTCTTTTTATTTCTACTTTCCCCTCATGCTCCATCACGCCAGGACAATTCTCTTGGATTATTTCTTGCATTATTGTGTCAAGGTTCTTTATTTGGTCACAACTTTGAGGTACTACAATTATTGTTATATTTTTTCTTCTTGATCTGTTCTCCAAATCTGTTGTTTTTCTTGGAAGATGTTTCACATTCTATTCTGTTTTTTTCCATTCTTAATAATCTGTTTTGTTATGTCTTGATCTTTCATAGTTTCACTGGATTTCCCCTTGCCCAATTCTAATTTCCAAGAGTTCTTTTAAGCTTTGAGAAACAGTACCTCCTTTTCTAGTTGGTTTACTTGTTTTTCATGATCTTCATGTTTTTCTTAAATGATTTTTCTCAGTTTTTTTTCAATGTTTCTCATTTGATTTTTAATTTTTTTGAGTTCTATAAATATTCTCTAGGCAGGGAGTTATTTAACAGTTCCTCTTTGGAATAGAAGAAGTTTATTTTGCTTCAGTGTCCTCCTCTGAAGAAGAACCTTGGTCTTCTCTGTTCCCATATTAAGTTTCTGACAGTTCTTTCTTCTATGTCACTTCAATTTTTAAAAAATAAGAGGTAGTAATGTAGGTGCTTTTAATTATGGGGTGGGGGATCGTGCCTCTGGATTTACTTCAACTCTCCCCTCTGGCTTGGTGCCCTAAACCACTGCTTCTGTACTCAACATATGTGCTGTTTTTTTCTCAGAACTATATCCCTGCAGCCCAGTGGGGCCTGGCACTCCCAGGGTTCACTCAGTCTTTCAGGACTCAGATCTCCAACTCCAAATGCAGTCTGAGAGGTAAAAGTTTCTATGGCTCCTGCCGAGGCTCAAACCAAATCGAGCTAACTCAAGGGATCCCAACTTGTTTCTGTATGTCAGGTGTTAGACCTCCTTCCCCAAATTAACTAAGTAGCGACATCTTCAGGTAATGAGAGAAAGCATTTATTTAGTTCCTGCAGGAAGAGATGCAAGCACACCTGGAAAGCATCTCAGGTCACATGTGCTCAACCTGCAAAATGGACACAGGAAAGCTAGTTAAATAGCAAAAGACGCAAGTCTTTTCATTGTATAGATTAAAAGGAAGTAATCATCATTGATCAATGGTCACCAATGTTGTCTGCTTCCTGTGGGTTATGTGACTTCCTGTCACTGACCTAGGGTTTTGGCCTTTAAAGATCATATGACTTCCTGCAAACTGGGCCCAAAACCTGATCTTGTGGCTCTGCAGACCTCTGGGAATAGGGTTCACATGATTTAAGCCTAAGGTCTGACCTATTCTGTCTCATAGACTTTTTTGAGAAAGCTTCATCTAGTGCCATTCATGTGGAGCTAGCCCAAAGGTGTCTGCATTTTACACTGGTTAATCCCTAGTCTGGAGTCTTTCTTGATCTTTTTGTGTTGTCCTAGGAGGACTTTGTTCTACCCCCAGTCTTCTTGATTTTCCACCAATCTATGTTCTCCCTGAGGCCCTAATTTGTTCTAATAGGGGATTGAAGGGGGGGGGGGGCGGGAGGAATCTGGAGATCTTGAAATTTTAATGACCTACTCTACCATCTTTTCCAAATCCTCCCCCTAGTTTGATGATTCTTAAATTTTGTCTTCTCATTGTAGTCAGATTTTTTAAAAATCTGTATAATTTTTCATTAAAGCTTTTTATTTTCAAAACATATGCAAGGATAATTTTTACCTTTGTAAAACCTTATGTTCCAATTTCTTTCCCTCCCCCTCACCCTGTCCTGCAAGGTGATCCAATATATGTTAAACATGAAAAAAAAGGTGTAAATCTAATATAAGCATACATATTTATACAATTATCTTTCTGTACAAGAAAATCAGACCAAAAAGGGGGAAAAAATAAGAAAGAAAATAAAATTCAATCAAACAACAACAAAAGAAGTGAAAATGTTATGACGTGATCCACATTCAGTTCTCAGAGATCTCTCTGTGGGTGTAGATGACTCTCATCATCATAAGATCATTGAAATTGACCTGAATCCCTTCATTGTTTAGAAGAGCCACATCTATCAGAATGGATCATCAAATAATCTTCCTGTTGTCGTGTGCAATGATCTCCTGGTTTGCTCATTTCACTTAGCATCAGTTCATGTAAATCTTTTCACTCTTCTTTAAAATCATTCAGATCAGATTTTTTAAAAAATTTCTTCAATTGTTCACTTTTTTTTGACTTCAATATTGATTTTTGTCTTATACTATCATTGATTTCTATAATGATTTTTGTTGCTTGAACCAAGTTCTATAACTTTTCCCAAGCTATTGATTCTTTTTCCAATTCTTTTTTTTGTTGTTGTTGTTGTTGCTGAGAGAATTGGGGTTAAGTGACTCCTTTTCCAATTCTTTTGCCCATACTTTTCCATAATTTTCTCTAGCTCTTTCCTCTCATTAATGAAAAAATTGTTAAATTCTTTTTTACTAAACTCTTACTTGATTCCAGAAATTCTAGTAGAATTTGTGTCACAAACTGTTTTTCTCTTTGAATCTCTGATGCTTTGGTTGTAAATGAACTGGAATCCTCTTCTTCTTCTGGATTTGTGTCTTAAATATTTCTGCCTATAATGACATTTTGTTGGAGATTCTTCTTTTATTTGCTCTTTATTCAAGATTACCTTATCATTTTGCACTTGGTGTTATATATAAAAGCCTGTGGGCTTTTTGCTGCTTGGTGGAATTTAGTGTTCTTGTATTCTAGGATCTTGGGAGCTGTTGCAGTTGGTAGTTGCCAGCTTTCAGTGTTCCCCAAAAATGCCTGATGCAAGGTAATATGTTATTGTTGCCCTGTGCCTCTCTCTGTGCTCTCTATAAGTTCTTAACTTGGTTTGAGATCTGAGCAGTTGAGGACTTCTATTAGATTCAATTAGTTAGCATTCAGGAGTGCTCCTTTGCCATGGAATTCCTTTCATAGCTATTCCCCCAAAGTCTTTATAGCTTTCTAGCTGCTAACTATTTCTGAACATTCTCTTCATATCCTGTTAAAATTGTTTGGCTCACATTCTTGAAGAGGACCATGACACCAGGCATGCAAGTGTATTGGATTTAAATGAGAGAGGTCTATGAAAGATCACTGCCTTATTTTTTCTTCTAGAGTCATCTAGATGCAGTTGCCACATAAAAATCAGGTTGAATGAAGATGGTCTTAATGCAGTGGGAGACCTTGGACGTTTTAAGCTAAGGTTTTAACAGGTCTTAGTTTGACTAAGGCCACACTAATTCAGCGATTAAGGATAGGTAGCATTTGAAATCAAGAATGCTCTCTTTCACCTAGTCAAAAAAATGAATAAATATATGTGGGAGGTTAAGACCCTCGATATCTTTGGCTAAAACATAAATGATTGCTATTTACATTCACTGTGAATCAGTCAGGATCCAAACAATGACCAAGTGAGACTTAGCCTGAGTCAATCAGGCTTTCACCTGGATCAGTCAATGAGAAGTCAAGTGATTTGGGTTTAAATCATGATCCTGAAAAAGAAATCTAGCCAGTATACTCCAAATTATCTTGAAAGGGTTTGTTGGTCAAAAAATAATTTAAGAGCATCTGCAAGTAAGGGTATGACATATTCTGAGGACAAACAAAAAGGACAAGAGGACATGGGGGGCGAGAAAAAGGAGGAAGGAAGGAAGGAAGGAAGGAAGGAAGGAAGGAAGGAAGGAAGGAAGGAAGAAGGAAAAGAATGAGAGAAGGAAAGAAAGAGGAAGGGAAGAAGGGAGGGAGAGAGGGAGGGGAAAAGAAATATTAATTGTTCATGGAGAGGCAGGGTCAAAATATTTTTTTTAAATAACAATTTTACCTAAACTAATTTATATACATGATGACATTCCTTTCAAATTACAAAAATAAATGTATTTTGTTGTATAAAAACAACAATATTTATTTGGAAGAACAAAAAAATAAAGAATATCAAAGGAACTAATGAAAAAAGTTTTTAAAAAGGAAGTAATGGAAAATCAACTTCAGGCCTTAAATTATATTATGAATCAACAATTACCAAACTTTGTGGAAAATAAACACCAACATCAGGACACCCTATATATTTGGCAAAACCAGTGGATGCTGCAGACTCCAGCTCCAGAAATCGCCACCACAACAAAAACAATCCAACATTAGAAAGTTATTATGATGAGAGTGGAGTAAAAATTTAGTGATGAACAGGAAGTGGTCTCAAGTCTAAAAAGAACTCATAGAAGATTTCAAGAAGGAATTTATATATATATATATATATATATATATATATAAATAATAGGGAAGACAGAAAGATTGGACAAAGAATGAGCATGCTACAAGGGCATCATGAATTAAAAAAAACAGAATCAAGTGCTTGAAGGACTACTTTTCTACCTTTAAAGTAGTAGGGGCAGCTAGGTAGTGCAGTGGATAGAGCACCAGCCCTGAAATCAGGAGGACCTGAATTCAAATCTGGTCTCAGACACTTAACACTTCCTAGCTGCATGACACTGGGCAAGTCACTTAACCCTAATTGCCTCAGGGGAAAAAAAAAAAGAAGAATTGGCCAAATGTAAAAGTCTACAAGAAAACAATGCCTTAGAAAGTACTATTGGCCAATTAGAAAAGAAAATATAAAACTAATTGAGTAAAGCAACTCCTTAAAAGTTAGAACTGGGCAAGTGTTATGGGCCAGAACTCTCAAACAAGGATTCTTACAAGGTGTTAAGTAAGTGGAATTGAAAAATACAATAGTTATCTACTTTAGCATGGTGCTTAATAGTTCTTAATAGTTCTCTCAGTATATGTACTTAGTGCTTAATATAATTCTATGAGATTCACACCTATGATAGTAGAGTATATAACAGCCAGCAAGGACTGGATCAGATTCATCCCATGTTTGGTCAGGTTCTCCTGGGGGAATGAGAGACAGGTTCATTCTTAGAGTGGCAGACTCTCGTCCTTAGCTTCTCCACTGAAACCAAGACTCCAGAAGGCCTTTAAGAAAGCTAACCAGGCTCCAGGAAAGGAGACAAGACTTTGAAAGAGATAATAAAGGATTTGGACTATAATACCTGGCTATTCTTGTGATGATTACTCTACTGAAAGGAAGGATGCCCAGAGAACTCCAGAAAACTAAACAAGAACATTACAGGCAAGTGGAAGATAACAGTATGAGACATCAAGAAGTTGTCAAACAATTTCAAAAGATTTTTTTAAAATGGAAGAAAATATAAAATACCTCAAGGGAGAAACAATTGACCTGGAAAATAGATCCAGGAAAGACAATTTCAGAATCATAGCCATATTCAGAAGGAGAATCTGAACAGTGCTTTTCAAGAAATTATCTAGGAAAACTGGAATTAGGACATTATCAAATAGGCTTTGAAAGAATTCCCTGATGTCTCCAGGAAAAAGATCCCCCAAAAAAGAATCCAAGGAACATAATAGTTAACTTTCCGGACAATAAAGACGAGAAAAAATACTACAAGTAGACAGAAAAAACAATTCAAATATCAGGGAGTCACAATCAGAATCAGAAAGGACCTGGGAGCTGATTTATTAAAAGACCAGAGGCCATAGAACATGACATTCTGGAAGGTAAAGGAGATAGAACCACAAACAAGGATCATCTACCAGTGAAATTAAGCATGATACCTCCAATATCAAGATCCAAGAGAAGTATAAACAGCTAAAAATGGAAAGAAAAACTTAAGGAGTTCAAGAGAGCTAAACTATTTATAACACTGCATGAGAAAATTATACATAATCCTTAATTGTATCACTAACAGCAAATCTAGAAGGATTTCACATAGATAGAGGGTATAAGTATAAAGTTAATTTGAGGAAATGACATAAAAATTAAATAATGAGAAAGAGGAATACACTGAATGCAGAAGGAAAGAAGAGGTAAAATTGTATAAATTACTTCACATGAAGGAGCAGAAAAAACCTTGATGATGAACATCACTTGAACCTTACTCTTATGTATATTGACTCAACAATCAGTTGAATATAAAAATTTATCATATTGGACAGGGAAGTAGAAGGGGAAAAAATTAAGTAAAGGGTTTGGGGCTGGGGACTGATAGAAAGGAGGGAAAGTTAAGGAAAATGGTAGACAAGAGCAAATACCTGTGAGGAGGAAAAAGGAGAAAGAGGACAAAAGTAACTTAGAACTTGATGAAGTAAAAAACTACAGCTTTTGAGATAAAAACTTATTATTTGACAAAAATTGTTGGAAAGCTGGAAAACAAATGACATAAACTAGGTATAGACCAACATCTCAGATTAGTCACTGTTAACTTCTTTATTTAGATTTAGATATAAATATAAATGTAAAACAAATATCAGATTTAGATATAAAAAGGGACACTATAAGCAAATTAGAAGAGCAAGGAATCATTTACCTATAGGATCTGTAGGAATGGGAAAATTATTGATCAAACAGGAAATAGAGAACATCATGAAATGAGAAATAGATAATTTTGATTATATTAAATTACAAAGTGTTGAACAAAAGAGATAATTTTGATTGTATTAACCTACACAAATTGTTTATATAAAACCAATGCAATCAAGATTAGAAAAAGAAAAAAGAAAACCGGGCAGAAATCTTTATAGCAAATATCTCTGACAAAGGACACATTTCTCAAACATATAAATAACTAAAAGAAATTTATTAGCCACAATAATAAATGGCCTGTTAGGGAACAGGATATCAAGGGTCTACAATAACCTTATCAAGGTAAACCCTGCATGTAATGCCCCTTCTGTGTAAGCAACAAGTATGCGCAAAAACAAATCTCGTGGAAGCAAAACTTTTTGACCTTTTAGTCTGTTAGTTCTCGGTCAGCACACTCTTGGGAACGGATGTTGAGGTCCTCAGGTGTATGATTTTTCCTGGTTGACTAAAGGACTGGATTATGTTCTTTAGACAAATCAGCTCAGGCATTGAGCGCTCACCCGATCTAGATAACGTCCATCATCACAAGGGTAGGGCTCTGAGATACACAAGCTATACTCATACTTGTTGCTGAGGCATGTGGGAAGGGGCAGAAGATAAGGCTATAAATGCAGGACTGCAGAGAGAGAAGAGGCAGAAGCAAACAACAGAAGCAAACAGGAGAAGCAGACAGGACAATGTAACCAATAAAGCTTCTTAACTACATAGCGGTGTCTGTCTACTCTGTTGTATCTGGAGATGTGCAAAGGTCATAGAGGTGACAATAACTATGGGTAAGTGCTCAGATCTCCGCTGGTGTCAGCAGGTCTGCACCAGCTGAGGACCCCAACAACTGGTGCCCAATGTGGGGCAGAAGCTAAGGGGAATTAAGGTTTTGAGCACCCAGAGACAGAGTAGCTGCTTAGCCTAAGCTAAGTGGGAAGGTTGAGGCCAGGGAAGTGCTATAAGCTTTCTGGGATGGGATCTGAATTCAGTTTCCCCCTGGTGACACCCTCAAATGTTGATGTGTATAGTAAACAAGTATATAAATTGGCTAAGCAGAAACACATCACAGTACATCTCAAAGCAGAAAATTTGAAAAAACAAAACAAAACAAAACAAAAAACACCTTTTTGATGGTAGCCCCATGGTTGGAAAATATGGGATTTGACCCTGATAAGATCTACACCATAGGATACCAAATGACTTCTTATGAGGTCATAACTCCAGGTGCTGTAGAAGATACAGATTTTATGCTCTTTGGGATAATTAGAGGAGCTCTTAAAGGTCCCACCTGCTGTCCTCTCATGCTGAATGCACAATACCAGACTGGAGTGTCTTTGTGAGGGGAAGAAGTGGCGTTAGAGACAGAATTAGAACTTCTGCCTCAGTCTTCTCCTCCACTGTTTCCTCTCCCTCAGGTACGACTGTAACCATCATTGCCAAGGTATAAGTGTCCTATTCCCAGCACTTCAAAGATCTCTACAGAAACTAGAGAGCCCAAGCATAAGAGAACAGTAGGAATAGATTGAATTGACAGGCTTAGAAAAATATCAGGCTGAATTGTAGGAATTGGAAATAGTAATTCTTTCAGAGTGGCTCAACATGTATTGGTAGTTTGGGCTTCTCAAGAAAAGAAAATCTTTTTTCTCTTTCTCTCCCTCTGCCTCTGGCAGTGGCTTTGCAGGAAGGGGGAGAGAAGGGGAAAAAATAAAGACATAGATTGAAAGTTTGGAAAGTTTTGAGAAAATAGAAGAACAGTGGCTATCACTCCTGTAAACAAGGAGCCTGTTATCAGGATTCATTAAGAAAAAAAATTTTTTTTTCAAAGTAAAGCAAGAATTGGTGCTTAATTCTTTCCTGGCTTACTAAAGAAAAGAAGTTTGAATGGAATATCTAGGTAGATTTTAGGAAATTTCACTAAAGTACTGCTTAATTTTAAAATAACTTTAAATTGGTATGTGTGTTAAGATTGGAAACAAGAAATGGTAGATATTTGAAGGGAGGAATAAAAATAGAGTAAGAGAGGTAAATAGCTGAACACAGGGCCTCTCTGACCTATTGGATCTATGGGAAAACTAGGCATACTTCTGAAAAAAATTTTTTTATGTGATCCAGGAGAAGAAAGAAAAATCATTATTAGAAAGTTTGCTTTCATGGAATTAGAGAACAGAAAGTTTAAGAAGGCTAAACTGGGTAATTCTTTGTCTGCAACATGTGATTAAGAGTTTGGGGAACTGACTATATGTTAAACAGGTACTATAATTTTGAAATTGAAATTGAAATTGAGGAAAATAATTTTACTGTTGCCTTGCACATGTTAGATTTATTAAAAGGATCAAAATCTTAAGAATTGTTTGAATATTGTGGCCTTTACAACTGAAGAGAAAAACATCCTTTTCCTTTTTTTATTATTTGTTTGGACTTCAAATTGAAATATAAGTTATTAAACAAAATGCCAGTAGCTTACCTTAGGGGAGGTCTGTTTGTATCTCCCTACTTAAGTGGTATGTTGCTTTCTAGAAGTATTGAGTAATTTGTAAACTATAGTATAAGTTTTATGAAATTTGGTTCAAAATTAATTGTGAATCTTGAAGTTTAACTTTTTTAAAAAGGTGATTTGATGACAAGGGACAAGAGAGATTGATTTACAAAAGCAATTAATAATTTAAATGGAGCATCTAGTCAGAAGAGTTATTTATTTGGGAGTATTTAAAGTATGTCAGAGAAGATTTGAGCAAGTAGGCATTGGGAGGAGAGAGACAGAGAGATGGGACAAGAAAATGAAGGTGATTTAAGAAGGATTGATTAGTAGGAGCAGATGATTTCAAGAAGAAGTCAGTAGGAAAAAAAAAGAACTGATTAGAAAGGGTAGTCACAGAAAGACGGCTGTGAGACAGAATATATATTTGCAGGGGGAGAGCAGCAGAGCAGCAGTGGAAAGCTGCAGCTGCTTTTGGCTGAAGAAAATTGATTAAAGGGACAGGCTGCCATTACAAGATGTTAATTGATTGAATATTTGTTTCTTTAGATACATAATGATTATGAATATTAAAGAATATGATCAGAAATGTTATCTATAGTTTAAAAGGGTTATTTCAAAAAGTTTAATTGATGTTTTCAAGAACTTTTCAGATTCTTTTATGTGAAAATAGGAAGTTTTAATTAACTGTATTGATGCCAATTATCTGAAAGGGACTCCAAAAATAATAGTTTTTGTTTCTTCCTTTTGAAAATGTTTTTGTTGTGAACAATATGTAGTTTGGGATTTTTCTGTGTATTGGGTATTTTAAAAGCAAAATGATTGGTATAATATTCAACTTATTCAAGATTCAACATTGAGTATGTAAGAATTGTGTGAATTTTCTGGGATACATTTTTTTGTTACTGATATAAGGTCATGGTAAATAACTGTTTGGGATTTATCTGAAACTTTAGAGATAAAATCTCTTGGACTTGTCATTGATGCTATTTGGGAGTTTTATAGCTCCACTCTCTTATGTGCTGAAGGTTGAGTTTTAACTGCTTCTGTTATATTACAGTTATGTTCTTGCATTTTTTCCCCTCCTGCGACTGATTTCTATGATCAGAGCAATAGTTAATAAGAACTGTTGAAGCAATTCAAATATGTCATACTTTGTTGTTTCCAATCTGGTTATATGTAATCATTATATCCTAAATACTTAGGCAAATAAGTATTTAGCCTGGTCATCTGTCTGTTCCTGGATATTTGTGTTTTGTTTTTAAAAGGTTTCTAAATGATAAGAGGACAATTAACAATGGTCTGTGAAATCTAACTGCTATTTTATTTATTGGGAATATAGCTGACAGTCATTTGCTACCTTGTGAAGCAAACTCAGCTGCTGGCTCTTCACATTTGGAAACTGTGGTGTTCTTTTTCTTTAAAATAAGAGCCCCCACGTTGGGCACCAAAATGTGGTGTTCTTTTTCTTTGAAATAAGAGTTCTCTCTGAGAGAAAGCAGGTTTCTCAGAGAGGTTTTCTGGAGGCAGCCTTAGTCTCAGTTGAAATAAATAATTACTCCAAAATCGCAGCCAGCTGATAAAAGATCTGAACTTTTATTATGTCCTTCAATATAGCCCGGTTAGCTCAGAGGCCTGTCTCTCCACTTGGTTCTAAGAGCTCCGCCAGAATGTCTCGAAATCCAAAGGTTTGTCCTTCCGGCTCCAGTCAGCACCAAGGTAAAAGATACGATGAATCTCTCTTGTCTCAAAGATAGGGCTTGTAGGCTTTCTTGCAGAGTACTTCTCTCCAACTCCTGGGAATACTCCCAAGAAAACTCTCTCCAGCTCTAAGAGCTTTCTGTATATATATGATCTCCCAAAGGTTAACTCCGCCTTCTGGAGGGAGAGGGGATTCTGGGTTATCTCCCAGAGTGCTCTCTGGCCCTAAGGTGGTGTGAATTCAGATATCTCATACTAAGCCATACTAAGCCCTGAAATCTCCCAAACGTGTGAATTCCATTGAGTATTTAGATACTTAGGAGCTCTCTAAAGGTGTGAACACAAGCATTATTTCCATGAGTTATATTTAGGACCTTGTTTCAAGTTCTGGCCCAAAACATCTCCTTCTAAGATCAAATCAATCATATTGAACCATGCCAAATTAGATAATTACTGTCTCTATCAACTCCAATGTCTTACCACTTTGTAAACATTCCAACAGTGTGTGTTCTGTTTGCATTTTTTGTTTTTCTTCCCAGGTTATTTTTATCTTCTCAATCCATTTCTTCTTCTGTAACAAGAGAACTGTTTGGTTCTGCACACATATATTGTATCTAGGATATACTATAACATATTTAACATGTATAAGATTGCCTGCCATGTAAGGGAGGGGGTGGAGGGAGGGGGAAAAGTCAGAACAGAAGTGAGTGCAAGGGATAATGTTGTAAAAAAAATTACCCATGCATATGTTCTGTCAATACAAGTTATAATAATAATAATAATTTTTAAAAGATAGAAAAGGTGAAATTTTACCAGTCAGAGCCCATGGTCCCTAAGGACAGGAATCAGAGGTCCAATGGGAGGAGAAGGTTGGATGCAGGCAACATGACTTGGAGATGACTAGAAAGTGAATTTTAAAAATAGGTAAATGCTATGGAGTAAGAGAAGGGAATACATTGTCCAGGAAGAGATCAGAAGGCAAGACAATAAATGAAATAAATACTATGCTAGGAATACAAAGGTAAAAATGAAAGCTCCCACCTTCAAGGAGCTTACAATGTATGTGAGGAAATACCATACATACATATAAGTATGGAAAGGTATAAATATGGTTTCTTGGGTGTTGAATCATTTCAATTGTGCCTGACTTCCATGACCCTATTTGGGATTTTCTTGGCAAAGATATTGGAGTGGTATGTCATTTCTTTCTCTCTAGCTCATTTTACAGATGAGGAAACCAAGGCACACAAGGTCAAGTGACTTACTAAGACTGGATTTGCATTCAGGTTTTCCTGACTCCAAGCTCTATTCATTGGCTCTATGGAGCAGTCTTTAATCAAAGTTCAGCACACATAACAGCACACATAATATTGCCTATCCCAATCCCTCTGATTATTAATACCCTCTTTCTACCCTATAAAATTATATTGTCTGTATTTGTATATTGTTTATGTTTACTTTTTTTTATTCCTGTTGTCTCATTCATTAGAATATAACTTATAAAGGCAATGTTTATTTTTTAATCTTTGTATTTCAAACACCTAAGACATGTACCTATTACAAGACCTTTAATAAATACTCATTGAATGAAAAAAAAAAAAGAAGAGTCAGTTATATTACTTACCTATTTTGTCCTTTTTAGGGTGATATATGTTTATTCATTTTTAATTCATGCTATTAATTTATTTACTTAGGTTATTCATGAACATTCTTTTTTTGCATATTTCCATATGATCATCTTGGGAGAGAAAAATTAGAACAAATGGGAAAATCTCTGAGAATAAAAAACACAACAGAAAAAAGGGCTAACAATAGTATATATTGATGCATATTCAGTCTGCATAGTTCTTTCTCTTAAAGCAGATAGTATTTTCCATCCACAGTTTTTTGGAATTACCTTAGATGACTGAATTGCAAAAAAAAAAAAAAATGTTTATCACATGTGATCATCATCCAATCTTTTTTCTATATACAATGTTTTCCTGGTTCTGCTTGTATCACTCATCATCAGTTCATGTAAATCTTTCTGTCAGCCCATTCATCATTTTTATAGAACAATAATATTCCATTACGTTCATATGCCATAACTTATTTAGCTATATCCCATTTGATAGGCATTCATTCATTTTCTAATTCTTTCCCACCACAAAAGAGCTGCTCCAAACATTTTTGCACATGTGTGTTAGAATCCTTACAAAGTGATAAGCCAGTTGCCTAATTTAGCATGGTAGTTAGCAAATTCTCTAGCTCACTAATGTATTTAAGTACTCATTGGAGTTCACACTTTTGGGAGATTCACAAGTCAGTATTCAGTATGAGATTCACAAGTCAGAAACCCACAATTGCCCTCTCTCAGAGGAGGAGTCAACCTTTCAGTTCACACCTCTAAAAGAGCATTAAAAGGATCTGAGCTAGTGAAGTGAGTCAGTTTAGAAGAAGCCCACTCTCAGAGGCGGTACCACATTCATTCATCCCATCTCATACCACTGTGGAGGCAGGCTCTCCTCCTTCACTTCTCCACTGAAAGATAGAACTCTAAGAAAGCTACCTGAGCCCAAGGAAAGAGACAAGACTTTGAAGGAGAAAATAAACGTTTGGATTTTATCAGCTGGCTGTGTTTGAGGTGATTATTACTTTGAACTGAAACTAAGGCTGTCTCCAGAAAACCTCCCCAAGAAACCTGCTCTCAGAGAACCATCATTTATATTTTAAAAAGAAGAAAACATCACACATGTGGGTCATTTTCACTCTTTTATGATTTCTTTGGGACATAGATCCAGTAGTGGTATTACTTAATCAGAATATGCACAATTTAACAATCCTTTGGGCATAGTTCCAAATTACTCTCTAGAATGGTTGGATCATTTCACAACTTTACAAAGAATTAGTGTCCCAGTTTTCTCACATATCTTTCAACATTTATCATTATTTTTCCTACCATCTTAGTCACTCTGAGAGATGTGAAGTCTCAAAATTGTTTTCATTTGAATTTTTTTAGTCACTAGTGACTTAGAACACTTTTTCATATGACTAGAAATGACTTTAATGTCTTCATTAGAAAATGCAGAAAAACCTTTTGACAAAATATAGCACCCATTCTTTTAAAAACAATAGCAAGCATAGGAATAAAGTGAGTTTTCCTTAAAATGATAAGCAACATCTATCTAACACCATCAGCAAGAATTATTTGTAATGGGGAGAAGCTGGCCACATTCCCGATAAAATAGGAGGGAAACAAGGATGCCTGTTGTCATCACTATTATTCAATATTAGACTAGAAATTTTAGCTTTAGTAATGAAAAAAGTGAAAGCAATTAATGGAATTAAAATAGGCAATGAGGAGATTAAACTATCACTCTTTACAGAGGATATGAGGATATAGTTAAAGAATCCTAAATAATCATCTAAAGGACATAAAATGAATCCACATAAATCATTAGCATTTCTATATGTTACTAATAAAGCCCAACAGCAAGAAATAGAAAGAAAAATTCCAGTTGAAATAATCATAGAGGGCGGCAGAGCCAAGATGGAGAGAACACACGCTGCTTTCTGAGTTCTCCTGCTACAATCACACCAATTACAAAATTCAGCCTCTGAATTAATGCTAGACTGACTATTGGGAGTGCAGCAAATTACCAGCAGAAGATAATTCCAAAGTTCACCATTAAAGGTCTGTTTTGATTGGGTATGGGCACAAGAGGAGGTGGCTAGGTGCAGACAGAGAGGCAGAGCATGGAGACCAGCACACACTAAGCAGACTCAGGACAGGGTACAGTATTTACAAGGGAAAGAATCTACTGGAAGGGCTCTACCACAGTGTTGGCTACTCTGCCCTGGTTGTAAGCCAGTAGATCAGCAGAGAAGTTATAAAACATCCAACATAAAGGCAGTGTAAAGGGTGTACCCCAAAGAGTGGAAGTTTCACGGGACCTGCCAAAACCCACCCAATTCTGGGAGTGACTCAGCACAATCCCAGCACAGCCATTGCCACTTCTGGGAGTCTGTAGAAGAAATTTGGAACCTCCTTGCCCAAAAAGCACTTCCCAACATTTTTTTTAAAATAAAATGAGTAAAAAGGCAAAGTGAACTCTAAATATATTCGGCTTATGCAATGAGAGAGAACAGATTTCAAACCCTGAGAAGACTAAAAGCAGGTTGTCTCCAGATGAAGCCCCAAAGGGAGATATAATCTGATCCCCACCACACAAGGCTCTTCTAGATGAAGTTTAAAAAGATCTTAAAAGAGTGCTACCAGAGTCAAGAATTTCAAGGGAATTAATGAAAAAAAAAAATCACATGAAAGTAGTTTAGCTATACCAGATCTAAAATTATATTATAAAGCAGCAGTTACCAAAACTATTTAGTATTGGCTAAGAAATAGGTGAGTTGATCAGTGAAATAGATTAGGTTCAAAGGACAAAACAGACAATAACTTTAATACTCTAGTGTTTAACAAACCCAAAGACCCCAGCTTTTGGGATAAGAACTCACCGTTTGGCAAAAATTGCTGGGAAAATTGGAAGCTAGTATGGCAGAAACTAGGCACTGACTCACATGTAACACCACACACCAAGATAATTTCAAAATGGGTTCATGACCTAGGCATAAAGAATAAGATTACAAATAAATTAGAGGAACACAGAATAGTTTACCTCTCAGACCTGTGGAAGAGGAAGGAATTTGTGACCAAAGAAGAACTAGAGATCATTACTGATCACAAAATAGAAAATTTTGATTCTATCAAATTGTAAAGTTTTTGAACAAACAAAACTAATGCAGACAAGATTAGAAATGAAGCAATAAACTGGGAAAACATTTTTATAGTCAAAGGTTCTGATAAAGGTCTCATTTCTAAAATTTATAGAGAATTGACTCTAATTTGTAAGAAATCAAGCCATTCTCCAATTGATAAATGGTGAAAGGATATGAACAGACAATTCTCAGATGAAGAAATTGAAATTATTTCTAGCCATATGAAAAGATGCTCCAAGTCATTATTAATCAGAGAAATGCAAACTAAGACAACTCTGAGATACCACTCCACACCTGTCAGATTGGCTAGAATGAAAAGGAAAGATAATGCGAAATGTTTGAGGGGATGTGGGAAAACAGGGACACTGATACATTGTTGGTGATATTGTAAATACATCCAACCATTCTGGAGAGCACTTTGGAACTATATTAAAACAGTTATCAAACTGTGCATACCCTTTGATCCAGCAGTGTTACTACTGGGCTTATATCCCAAAGAGATGTTAAAGAAGGGAAAAAGACCTGTATGTGCACGAATGTTTGTGGCTGCCCTTTTTGTAGTGGCCAGAAACTGGAAACTGAGTAGCTGCCCATCAAATGGAGAATGGCTGAATAAATTGTGGTATATGAATATTATGGAATATTATTGTTCGGTAAGATATGACCAACAGGATGAATTCAGAAAGGCTTGGAGAGACTTACATGAACTGATGCTGAGTGAAATGAGCAGGACCAGGAGATCATTATATACTTCAACAACAATACTATATGATGATCAATTCTGATGGACCTGGCCATCTTCAGCAATAAGATAAACCCAATCAGATCCAATCGAGCAGTAATGAACTGAACTAGCTACACCCAGTGAAAGAACTCTGGGAGATGACTAAGAATCATTACATAGAATTCCCAATCCCTATATTTTTGTCCACTTGCATTTTAGATTTCTTTCACAGACTAATTGTACACTATTTCAGAGTCCCATTCTTTTTGTAAAGCAAAATAACGATTTGGACATGTATACTTTTTTTGTATTTAATTTACACTTTAACGTATTTAACATATATTGTACTTAAATAACCTAGTATTAATAAAAAGAAATTGAACGTGATTAACAAACTCCCAAAGAAAAAATTCTGAGGACCCTATGGATTCAAAAGTAAATTCTATCACAGATTCAATGATCATTTAATTCAGAGGCTATATAAACTATTGGGAAAAATAGGCAAAAACCGAAAAAGGAGTCTTACCAAATTCCCTTCATGATACAAATATGTCACTGATACCTAAACCAGGAAGAATAAACACAGAAAAAAAAAAACTGTAGGAAAAAAAAAAAACAATTTCCCTCATAAATATCAATACAATAATTTTAAATAAAATTCTAGGAAGAAGATTACAACAACATACCATTACAACAAAACACCAAGAGATTATACACTATGACTGCAACATGCTATCATTGCATTTGCTATTGCCAGTCTCTCCTAATTCCCAGGGCTTCAGAGAAATCGCTAGTAAATATTAATATCAAGCTTACCTCTTTCTGAAAACTTGAGAAATCCTCTGGCTGCTATCTTGTAGAGACACAATTAAAGCACAACAGAACACCCATTTTTTGCAGACAAATTCAGGAACTTTATTCATGTGATTACTTTCTACTCTAAGACCTCCTGCACTCTCTTAATTCCTTCTCTTTGGCAGAGCTCCAGGTGGAAAGGGTTGGGTTCCTCTCCCACTAAGCTTATATCAGGTCCATGAGGTCACAGGCACAGCCAATCAGAGATGGAGACACTTCCTGTTCCTGATGCATCTTGAAAGTGTTCAGGATTCCTGCTGTGGCTGGAGATCCCACCTACAAATGTGGTCCCTGTGTGATCATAGCCAATCACGTCCAGGAATCTCCAGGCCAAGTAAGCCTGTGTCACATCCTAATTTCACTGCCCTGACCTCTCTTTGACCCTAACAATGACCAGATGGAAATTAAAACAGAAAAGCAGGGCCGGTTCTATATTAGGAAAACTATCATCATAATTGAATCTATTGTGTGGTACAGCAAATCCAATTTACAAATATTCAGAGATATCTCAAGTGAAGAATAGAAGTGTTTATTTTAAAATCTTGCAAGAAGCAAATATCTTTCCAATGCAGTTCCACCAGTGGAGAGAGGTTAATTTCCACAGAGATTGAAGTGAGTTACATAGCCGTGACTACAAGAATCCTGACACCCCTCCTCCCTTTATCAATCAATTCTCATTTACCTACTTAGTGGCCCAAATTTGTCAAATTCTGGTCAGGCCCATATGGTCAGATTTATTGTTTGCAGGCATGTTTTTCTAAGTTTACAGATTTATGGTGGACAGTTTCACAATGTTTACAACTGTTTACTTAAGCCAGTATGAACACCATATTTCATTTTGCCAAATTCCCCAGATAATCTGAATCTAAGTTATAAATTCAAACTACTTTAGTTAATAATTTTATAAGAAACCATGTAATCCCCCACAATAAGGAGATTTGTTTAGAGGTAAGTAGTCCATTAACCTAGAATAATCAAGGAGACTTAGTTTGCCTCAGGCTTCCTCAATCAACAAATAGAGATTACCCATTTTATAGACCTCTCAGGATATCTCCAGGCCATTAAATAGTTAGATTCTTCTCTAAATAGTTAAGTAAAAGTCCAGGAGATCACCTCAGATATTTCTATTAAAAGAACAAGCCTTTTGTTCTCCTTCCCAGAGCCTTAATGATTAACAGACCTTTGAAACTGGGTCTGGAATTACCAAGTGACTATTCTGAGAAGTCCTCAGTTTCCTGTTAATGGAAATCATATACAAGATATCAAGAAAAAAAAATCCCAACTTTTGACAAAATACAACATCCATTTCTAATTAAAAAAAAAAAAAAACATCAGGGAGCATAATAATAAAGGGAAATTTCCTTAAAATGATCTGTAGAATCTATCTAAAATAGTTTTAGATTTTAGATAGATTATAATGGGGACAAAAATTAAAGAATTTCTAATAAGATTAGGATGAAGCAAATATACACGTTTTCACCATTATTACTTAAAGTTGTATTAGAAATGTTAGCCAGAGCAATAAGAAAAGAAAAAGAAATCAAGGGAATTGGAATAGATAATGAGGGGGAAAAAACTAACTCTTTACAGATAATATGATAGTGTAGTTAGACAATCCTGAATAATTAATTATTAAAAACTAGTTGAAATAATTAAGAACTTTAATAAAATTGCAGAATATAAAATAAACACATAAATCATCAGTATTTGTAAATATTACCAATAAGATCTAGAACCAAGAGATAGAGAATTTTCATTTAAATAGCTGTAGAGAGTATTAAATACTTAAGTGTCTATCTTCAAGGACAAACACAGGAACTGGAAGAACACAATTACAAAATACTTGCCCAAAAAATGCCAAAAGTAAATAATTGAAAAAAAAAAAACACCAATTTTTCAGTAATATGTTGAGATAAATTAATAAAAATTATAATTCCACCTAATTAACTTGTTCAGTGCCATACCAACAGAATCACATCTTATAGAGGTAGAAAAATTATTTTACAGAACTAGAAAAAATAATAAAATCATCTGGAAGAATAAGAATATCAAGGAAATCATGTGGGCAGGGAAATGTGAAGGGAAAAAATGTGACATAGACATACCTAATCTCAAACAGTGTTATAAAGTGACAATCATCCAAAAATTATAGTAATGGCTAAGAAAAAGAATGGTGGATGAATAAAATAGATTAGATAAGATACACAATGCAGAGTATCAATGGTCCTCTTTGATACACTCTGTCCATGTTCCAGAGATCCATATCTGGACACATTAGTCCAAAAAAGAAAATAATTTAATTTAGAAAGAATATGGAAAATTTGAGACATTAATTAATTGTTGTTAAAGTTGTGAACTGATCCAACCATTTGGAAGAGCAATTTGGAATTATGCCAAAAGGGCAATCAAGACACTCCAAGACTAAGTTATCTCTGGTCAGTGTCAAAATTTGAGACATTAATTAATTGTTATTAAAGTTGTGAACTGATCCAACCATTTGGAAGAGCAATTTGGAATTATGCCAAAAGGGCCATCAAGACACTCCAAGACTAAGTTATCTCTGGTCAGTGTCATGGATTTGGCAAAAGAATTTGTCTCCAAGTTAAGTGGCAAATATTTATTACACTGCTTGACAGTGGGCTATTTCCCAGGGGATTTTGCAAAGATATCAAGGAGATAACTGTGATTCTAATTCAATTAGAGAATTGAACCAGGTTAAAGTTCCAAAGGAATCCAGCAAAGTGTCAAAATCCAGGGACAATTTTATAAGAAAGAGAAACAATGATTCAGTTTATATGCCAATGTAGTGACTTAGAGGTATAATTGAGAGGTTTTAGGGGTAGAGTAGTTCCCATAACTGAGTTCTACAGCTTACTAACCGACAGAATAAGTATTAAATTACTGCATTTGGCTAACATTGCTTGTGGCATTCAAAGACAGGTAACCTTAAGAATTCAGACAGCCAGCACTATTTCTTCCAAAGCAGTCTGGCTAGGCTTCTGGGTTTCTCAAGAATTTCATCTTTCTCACATTTCATCATTTCCCCCTCAAGGAATCAAAACATATTTTTTAAAAATTTCAACTTTTTATTTTCAAAATACATGCATGGGTAATGTTCAATATTCACCTTTGCAAAACCTTATGCTCCAAATGTTCCTCCTTTCTTACACCCTTTCCCCTAGATGACCAGCAATTCAATATATGTGAAACGTGCAATTCTATGGATATTTTCACAAATATCATGCTGCACAAGAAAAATCAGATCCAATAGGAAAAAATGAGAAAACAAAATACAAGTAAACAAAAACAAAAAGAATAAAAATACTATCTTGTGATCCACACTCAGTTCCCACAGTCCTCTCTCTAGGTGCAGATGGATCTATTCATCACAAGACCATTGGAACTGGCCTAGATCATCTCACTGTTGAGAAGAGCCATGTCCATTAGACATGATCATAGCATAATCTTGTTGTTGTCATGTACAATGATCTCCTGGTTTTATTTATTTCACTTAGCATTAGTTCATACAAGTCTATCCAGGTCTCTCTGAAATCATCCTGCTGATTGTTTCTCACACAACAATAATATTCCAAAACATTCATATACCATAACATATTCGGCCATTCACCAGTTGATGGGCATCCACTCAGTTTCCAGTTTCTTGCCACTACAAAAAAGGTCTGCCACAAACATTTTTGCACATGTGGGTCTCTTTCTCTCCTTTATGATGTCTTTGAGATTTAAAACTCACTAGAAACAATGCTGGATCAAAGGTTATCCAGTTTGACACCTCTTTGTGCATAATTCCAAATTGCTCTCCAAAATGGTTGAATTTCTTCACAACTCCACCAACAATGTAGCAATATTCTAGTTATGCCACATCCTCTCCATAGTTTTTCATTGTCTTTTCCTCTCATCTTAGCCAGTCTGTGAAGTATGAAGTAATAACTCAGTGTTACCTTAATTTGTATTTTTCTGCTCAATGGACATTTAGAACACTTTTCATATGACTAAAAATGGTTTCGATTTTTTCATCTGAAAATTTTCTGTTTATATCCTTTGACCATTTATCAATTGGAGAATGGTTTGAAATCTTATAAATTTGAGTCAATTCTCTATATATTTTAGAAATATATCAGCATACTTGATCGTAATTTTTCCCTAGTTTATTTCTTCCCTTCTAATCTTGTTTACATTGGTTTTGTTTGTACAAAAACATTTTTAACTTAACATAATCAAAATTATTTTGTATTCAATAATTTACTCTACTTCTTTGGCCAAAGATTCCTTCCTTCTCCACAGACCTGAGATGTAAATCATCCTTTTTTTCTAATTTTCTTATAATATCACCCTTTATGTATAAATCATGAATAAATTTTGATCTTATCTTGGTGCATGGTGGTAGGTGTGGGTCAATGCTTAGTTTCTGCCATACTAATTTCCAATTTTCCCAGCAGTTTTTGTCAAATAGTGAGTTCTTATCCTAAAAGCTGGGGTCTTTGGGTTTGTCAAGCCCTAGATTACTATAGTCATTAACTATTTTGTCCTATAAACCTAATTCTACTAATCAACTATTTCTTAGCCAGTACATAATGGTCTTGATGACTGCTGCTTTCTAATATCCTGGGGATAACTTGCTAAAATCTCTTTGCCGATACATTATTTAAGATTTTTGCATCAATAGCAAAATTGGTTTATAATTTTCTTTCTCTTTTTTGATCCTATGTGGTTTAGGTATCAGCACCATATCTGTGTCATAAAAGGAATTTGGTTAAACTCCTTCTTCCCTATTTCTCCAAATAGTTATTAATTAATAACTTGTTCTATTAATTTTTCTAACATGGGATTACATAAATAATTTATTTCCTCTTCTGTTAGTCTAGGCAATCTATATTTTGTAAATATTCATCCATTGTACTTAGGCTATCAGATTTATTGGAATATAGTTGGGCAAAATATCTACTAATTATTGCTCTAATTTCCTCTTCATTGGTGGAAAGTTCTTTCTTTTCTTTTTGATAATAGAAATTAAATTTTCTTCCTTTTTCTAATCAAATCTAACCTTTTTTCTAAATCAAAAACTAACCATTGTTAGTTTTTTTCATAAAAACAACGTAATTTTGTTTCTTAATTCAGTGGTTTTCTTACTTTCAATTTTATTAATCTCTTTTATTTTCAGAAATTCAAATTTGATATTTAATTGTGGATTTTTCATTTGTTATTTTTCTAGCTATTTTAGTTGCATGCCCAATTCATTAAGCTTTTCTTTCTCTGTTTCATGCAAGTAAGCATGTAGAGATGTAAAATTTCCTCTCAGAACAGCTTTGGTTGCATTCCATATATTTTGGCATGTTTTCTCATTATGGTCATTTTCTTGGATGAAATTATTGATTGTGCTTATGATTTGTTGTTTCATCTACTTATTCTTTAGGATTAGTTTCCAATTAAATTTTGATCTATTTTTCATTGGCTTTTTGTTGCATGTAACCTTTTTGCTGAGGCAATTGAGGTTGAATGACTTGCCTAAGGTCACATAGCTAGGAAGTGTTAAGTGTCTGAGGTCAGATTTTGAACTCAGGTACTCCTAAATTCAGGGTTGGTGCTCTATCCACTGCACCACATGCATGTACACCCCTGCATGTAAACTTTTTAAAAAATGTATTTTTTCTTTCCTCTTTACCTTTTTCTGTTTCTCTTGAGTTCTGTATTGAAGATCAAATTTTCTGTTCAGCTCTGGTTCTTTATCCAGAAATGAATGAAATTCACCTGTTTCATTGAATGTCCATCTTTTCCTTTAAAATAGAAGCTGCTAGGTCCTGGATAATTCTAATTGTGTTTCCTTGATATTTGAATTATTTCTTTCTGGCTGCTTGAAATATTTTCTCCTTGATCTGACAATTCTGAAAATTAGCTATGATATTCCTTGGAGTTTTCATTTGAGAGTCTCTTTCGGGAGGTGATTAGTGAATTTTTTTCAATAACTATTTTACCCTCTGCTTCAGGGCAGTTTTCCTTGATGATTTCCTGAAAGGAAATGTTTAGGCTCTTTTTTTCATCATTGTTTTCAGGAATACAATAATTCTTAGATTGTCTCTTTGGTTCCATTTCTAGGTCAGTTGTTTTTACATGGATGTATTTCACATTTTCTTCTATTTTTTTCTTTTTTTCTTTTGTTTTATTTAACTGATTCTTAGATTCTCATTGAGTCATTCACTTCCATTTGTTCAAATCTAATTTTTAGTGAATTATTTCCTGTAGTAAGCTTTTTTATCTTCTTTTCCATTTGAACTTTTAAATGAGGTGTTATGTTCACTGGATTTTCTTTCCATTTCATAAATTCCGTTTTTCAAGTAATTTATTTCCTTTTCAAATCGATTTTGTAAGGAGTTATTTGCTTTTTCCCTTTCTTCAAATCTATTTTATAAGAAGTTACATATTTTTTTTCATTTAATTAAATCTATTTTTAAGGAGTTTTCTTCAGATAATTTCTCTGTTTCTTTTTCAAAACTCCTTTGCAAAGTTCTTATTTCCTTTTCCCATTTTTTCTAACTCTATTTTAATATTGTTTTTGAATTCTTTCAAGAAAGTCTTCTGAGATGGGAACCAACACATATCACCTTTTAAGGCTTCATCTGGAGACAATTTGCCTGTAGGTTGTGACAGAAGAGATATTTTCTCCATAAAAGTTATCTATGTTCAGAGTTATTTTTGCTTTTTTTGCTCATTTTTAAAAAAGATTTAGGTGTACTTTTAGGGCAAAGAGCAGTTTGTCCCAAGCCTCCTTTACAGATGACAGTAGCTTTAGGCTGCCCTGGGTGGGTTTCTGGTGTCTTTCTTCTGGTGCTGCAGTTGTGGGCAGGTCTTGGATTATTCTAAAATTCAAAGGTTCAATATTTGTTTTTTGTATTTGTGTTCAATGTTTTATATCTAATCTGTTAATACACTAGTTTGTAACCAGGACAGAATAGCCAACACTGCTATATTTTGGCTAAGGGCCTCCCAGTAGATTCCCCAGCACAATTATGACAACATCCTGGGTTCCTGTGCTGCACTTGTGCTTGGCTGCCTCCCCCAATCCCCTATTGAAACAGATCTTTTCTGAAGTTCTTCCAAAACATCTTCTACTGGAAATTTATTACACTCCAATAAAGTGTGGGTTCTGTCACTGAAAACCAGTTCAGATGCTTAATCAGGTGTTGATCTGAGTGATGCCAGAAAGAGCTCAGATAAAGATCTGTCTATTCTCCCACAATCTTGGCTCCTTGCAATCCAAATTCCTTAGGGACAAAGGGACAAAGTTCTCCTCTTCTGAGCTTCAGGCTGACAAGAGATGTAGAGCTGTCCCTGCCTGAGTCCAGAGTGCAGAGGGGAGGCTTGAAATTGGAGGCAGCAGCATCCAGGGTATGTTGAGTTTTAGGATGAAGTAGCCAGTAGTATTCAGATTGGAAAGTTCATCCCTGTCATATGGAAGATACAAACCTTATTATTAGTAGAGGAGAAAACAATTATCTTTTTTCCATAAAGAAAGCTTGGATGTGGCAGACCTGTATAATTGTTTGACCAGTAAAAATACAGTTCCCAAGAGCTTGAAGGGCATTCTTTCTCAAGTAAATTAGCTTTGTGTAAACCAAAAAGAAATTTCCACTGGCTGGCCTTTGGGATTAGAAGTTGGCCTGAGGGTGTTTGAAACAACCCAGAAAGAGCAAGAGTATACCTATTTTATTTAGCAAAGGCCTGCTCCTGGAACTATATAAGACATGGTAGGTGTTGGGAAGTTGGGGAATCAAAAGAGCCATCAGGTGCACCAGGGTAGCAGCATGATCGGCTGAATCTACAAGCCTGTTTCCCTTGGCCTAAAATGAATCCATTTCTTTACATAACATAACCCAAATCTCTCTAAGTCCATTTAGCTTGCAGTAATTGTAGAATTTCCCCTACATAAGTAATGGGGAAGTTTGACTCTCAAAATTTCTCTTTCTTTGCATATAGCTCCATGAGAATTCGAGACATGAAAGGCATATTTGGAATAAGTATAGATATTCACTCTCATTTTTTCCCCAGTTCTAAAGATCTGATGGCAATGAGTTCCTCCTTCTGAGCAAAGAGGCCAGAGGGGAGTGGCTTAGTCTTCAAAGTGCTATTGAATTTTGGAATGGAAGACAGAGTAACCTGTCTTCCATTTCCCAATTAAATCAGGTAGGGCTAATACTAAGGCAGAGGTCAGTTTAGCTTTCTTTGAGGGAAATTTAGGGAATGACAAGATCTCCTGCTTTCTCTCTTCTGTTCAGTGAATAGGAGGAGAGAGTGAATTCAAGGCCCCAAATACTTAACAAACTGACAGGTAATATGGACCCTAGACAAAGAAACTTTTATATATAGCTTAAACCTAGAAAATTAACTGTCTCATTAACAACTCTGAAAAATTTTAAAAATTAAAAAATTTTCAGGGGTTTTTAATACTTCTCTTTTCTTTGGCTTCATTGGGTATTGGTCCCTATGAGGGAACATGCTGGGATTTTGGAAGCTCACAAAAGTTGGGGTAGCATGAGTAGCCTGCCTAGGGATTCCTGAGATCCAGTCAGAGGAATCTGCTTCCTTCCAAATTTCAGATAGAATATAAGAAGTCTGAGAAAAGTGCAAAAAGTTTGCCAGAGGACTGGGAGGAGAAAATTGGATCTCTAATTTCACCATTAAGTCATGGCCTAACAAGGCAGTAGGACAGGAGGATATGATAAGGAAAAAGTGTTTGAAGAACAGGTTACCAAATTGACAAGGGGGAGAGAAGGTCTGAAAATCATACCCTCCAATTCCCAATACCCTCTGAGGGGAAGGATGGATATAGCTAGAATACTAGGGCAGGAGAGAATACAAGGCTCCCATAAAGTCATCCAAAGTTACCCTGGGTTCTCCCGTCATGATGAAGCATCATGAGGCTGGGGAGCCCAGACAAACTCCAGACACAATCACTCCTAGTCCTGAGGAGGACAGAGGACAGAGCATTGGGAAGAGGCAGCTTGACCCTACTGTGGACAATCCCTTTTCATGTGCCCCTCCTGGCTGCATTTAGGGCATGTATCTGGGGGTTTCCTCCAAGGACAATCATGAGACCAATGGCCCTGGATATGGCAGCAGCTAAAATTTAAAGTTGTTCTCTGATCCTCACCCTGGCTTTGCAAAATTCCTCCTCTGCCAAAGTTTGTACCCTGTTATTTAAAACTGCAAAAATTGTTTCCAATAGCTGTCTGGGAAGTTTGGGGACTCACATGGCTACCTTCTGCAGTTTTTTCTTAATGTCTGGGAATGGCTGGCTAATAAAATGCATGTTGAGGACAGTGGTCCCCTTTGGAGAAGTGGGTTTCAGGTGAGTGTATTTTTAGCACCTCTACAAGGCACTCCCCAAAGAGGGCAGGATTTTCCTCAACTCCTTGAGTAACTTCCTGAAATTTTTCATAACTGACCTGCTTCTTAATTCCCCTCTTCATGCCTTCAGTGAGGCAGATTAGAAAATGATCCATTCTCCCTCTGTCTCTGCTTCCTTCCTAATAATTCCACCTAGGCTCTGAGACTGAGACAGCAATATCCCCTAGAGGATATCTATCAGAGGAGGAGTACTTAGCCATATCATCCCCAAACCTCTGGGCTAGATCCCAGATTCTCTTTTTCTCCTCTATGAAGCAGCAAGAGGATGTAAACATCTCCCCAGGTAAAATCAAATTGGAGGAAGATGGCTTTAAAGCTCTCAATATATGGAGTGGAGACCTCAGAATAAGAGCCAAGTTTTAACTTGATTTGGGGAAAGTCTGAAATCGAAAAGACACATGCATCCTGACTATTCCATCCCGAGCCTATTAACACCAAAACAACAACAATGCTACTTTTCTCAAATGGGCAGAGTTTAGAAGGGGTGACTGAATCACAATCCTGAAGGAAAGAAAAAGGAAGCCTGCTTCTAGTATGGGAGGTCTTAAGGAACAAGGGCTGGGAGTTTTCAGAAACTGGCTTAAGAGGTGCAGGTTCAAGGGAAGGGTACTGAGTTGAAGAAGTATTGCTAGACATGGGGCCCAGATCTTAAAAGGGGAATGGTCTCAAAAGAGACTCTTGGGCTTCTATTCTCAATTGCCCTCCAGTAGATTTAGGGATAGAGATGAACTGTCCTATCTTTGCCATAAGTCTTAGATTCCTACTCCTGTAGCACCTCATCTCCCCTGCAGTCCTATGGAGGGTAAAAAGGTGGCAGAGGTTCCTTAGTCAAGAAGGAGCTTTGTGAAGAAATGACAAGAGATTCTAAGTCCAGGCATCTCTGGCAATGAAAATTTTCAGAATGTAAAGCTTAGATGACCCAGAAAAGCTTTCCTAATGCCAGAGAAACTGGAGCAAGGTAGAGAGTAGAGAGTTTTTAATATTTTATTTGAAAGGGAAAAATAGTACTGGGGGCAGGTCGCCCCCAGGACTGATGTTCAGTGTTTCCAGCAGCTAATGTGTGCTTCCCATGATATATATATGCTCGTGGCTCCAAGGTACCAGGGGGTAGATTGAGGCAGGAGCAGAGTCAGCACTGAGAGCAGGAACAGACTATCAAGCCTGTTCTGACAGGGTGGGGGAGGCACCAAGCAGTCTGATAAATTGGAATCAGGAAGAACAATGACAGAATTGAGGGGGGGGAGGCACCGGACATTCTGATAAGTAGGGAAGGTCTGGGGTCATGATGTCTAAGATAGGTTTTTCTCCTTATCTGGATCATGATGATTAGGAGGGGGGATATTGCAACCAGGCAGAACAATTCAGGGAAATTGAGGTAAAACAATTAATGAAACTGAGGTAGAATAATCAAAGGAAACTATGGCCAGGCATCTCTGGCAACGAAAATTTTCAGAATGTAAAGTTTAGATGATCCAGACAAGCTTTCCTAGAAACCTGGAGTACCCCTCAGGTATAGATGAAATGGGCTTATCTTAACAAGGAGGACATAAAATTTGGGTAGGCCCTAGGTTGGGCACCAAAAATGTTAAGGATAAAGATGCTCCAGCAGTATTAGGGTCCCCCTGGTCAGAGTCATGGATTTGGCAAAATAATTCACAAGTTAAGGGGCAAAGATTTATTACAGTGCTTGACAGTGGCTAATTCCAGAGTATTTAGTCAAGAGTCAAAATCCAGGAGATAATTGTGACTCCAATTGAAGGAGGTTAAAGTTCCAAAGAAATCTAGCAGAATAAGAATCAAGGAGATAATTTTATAGGAAAAAGAAACAAAGATTAGCTAATATAGCAATTTAGAAGTACAATTGAAGCTTAGGGTAATTCCTATCATTGAGTTCTACAGGTTACTGACCAACAGATTGTCCACTATTGTTTATGGCATTCCCAAGGCCAGATATAGCAATTTCTCAAGAATTGAAACTTTTTCACACTTCATCAAGATAAAACAGATAGAGAGACAGAGAGAGAGAGAGAAAGAGACCTATAGATAGATGGATGATAGAATAGATGCTTACTGATAATTGGAAAGAAATCACAAATTTTGAAAGTTCTGTCAGTCTCATTCTTCACTAGTTTGTTGTAAGTGGTCTTCTTCAGCCTAATGTTCTTGATCTCACTCTCTAAATCATTCTATATGTGGCCTATGTGAATGAAGAAGTTTATGTCTGGTCTCATACTCCTTTTCCTCACTGTGTTTCTTGCACATACAGGGCTGTGTCCTCAACTTTAAGGGAGTTCATTTGCAGGTGCACCATGCTATTGCTGTTGTCCCTGGAGATGGTGAATCGGCCTTTCACAGAGTCTGCATAGTTTGTATCACCATCATACCAAATAACTGAGATCCATTCCAGCCCCTTCCCTGGAGCCTGGCGGATCCAGTGCATGTCATAGCTGCTTAAGGTGAATCCAGAAACTTTGCAAGAAAGGCAAAGAGATTCTCCAGGGTGTCTCAAATCACCCCCAGACTCCAACAACTGAACATTATCACAATGGACACCTGCAAAGAAAAAGCCATTGAAGACAAGTCACACAAAAGCATTAGTTCAAAGAGTGTTTCTTTAGTCAAAAAACAAAATTACCTTGTAAAATAGCCAGAATAAAAATTCCTTTCAATCCAAAACCCATTGTTAAGCCTTTACAATTTCAGTGCTTAGCAAAGAAAGGCCACACAAAGGAAAAGCTCCTCTCCCAGAGCTGCTGCAGACACTGGTTTTTGCTGGTTTTCTTCCCTAAAGGGAGGAGTCTAATTTGCATGTCTTTTTCTGCTTTGTGTGAGAAAGAGTAATTGTCTCCCACTGTGATGAGCCCCCTCCCTGGGCTGGAGAAAAGAATTGATTCTAGAACTCTGGGAAAGCTTAAAGACACTGATAATCCAAATATCATTGATAATGATCAAGTGTCTATTCTTCTTCAATACAATCTATTCTCAGTTCCAAGAAAATGCTAGCTAGCCTTTCTTATTTTCCTGACATTTCCTTAACTTATGCCAGTGTCCTTTCTAATTATGAAGGCACCTTGAATTTTCATTGTTTTTGATCTTCAACAGAGACTGGAACCATTTACGATCATTTCTTTTGGGGGGAGTGGTACAGGTGGGCAGTATTTCTGAGTCTATTTTAGGTACTTCTTCCACTTGCTTATAGAGTCTTTTTTGTTCATTCTCTTTAGAAATTGATTTCATGTGGGTTATTTACCCCTATTCTCTCCTATTCATGGTTCCTCATATCTGTTGGCATGAAAGAGATTGTAAATTTTCAGTGTGAACTCTTATACTTCAGAAATCAGCAGACACTGAAAATCACAGATTGATTTATATGTTTTTAGTTGTTTAGATTGAAATTGTTGGATAGAGAAAATGTTAATAATGTAGATTTATTTTTAAGTTTACCATGTATACATTATTCTCTTAGAGAGTTGGTTATTTAAAACTCTCTCGCACACCTAAACTCACTTTCTTCTTTAAGCTAAAGGAATTAAAACACAAAATGGACATGACATAACAAAATCCACTGAATCTCCTAGATCTTCCAAAAAAGCCCAGGTTTTATTTCTCAGAAGACTGATTGTGTGTAGGGAGAGTGTGTAGGGAGACAAGTGACACAATATCCTCTCAAAAAATGTGTCCATCTCCTGTAGTATCTAGACACAAGTATAGGCTGAGCCTCCTTCCCAGAGCAACTAAGTCTGCTACCACCTGCTGTACACAGTGGCTCAAGAGAGAAAACATTTTTTCTCTTTTCACTTTACATTCATTCTTTACTCACTGGGAAAAGGTAATTCTCATCAGGAAACATTAGAACCACTGGCCAAAAAAAATGCAAATTATTTTCCAATCAGCCTTTAATTTTGTAGAATTTTGTTTATAGTAAAGCCTGAACTTGGTTATTTGTTTCTCTGTTTTATTCTTTCCTGGTACAGAACGTACATTTGCATTGTCCTGTCATAGCTACAGAAAAATTCAAAGTAGATTATGGGATAAAGTTTAGTATCTGCTCCTATAAAATATATCTTGGAAGAAGAAGCCAAAAAAAGTAGATTGACACTATGTTAACTTCAAGCTATCTTTCCAAACTTTCATATTCATTAACTCCTAGGATAAGTATATACTTGAATTTTCTATTTAAGTTTTAAATATACTTGAAGAATATACTGGATACTTTTCTTTAAGGCACTTCTTGACCTTCTGTGTGGGAAAAGCTGAAGAACTTATAGATTAAGTACATATTGATCAGAGACTGTTAGCTAAAGTAGATCAAGCCTATAGGCATCAGTTTAGGCTTCTCCAGAGTCACGTTATTTTAGATGAGGCCTGGATTACATTCCATTTTCCAAAGAAGGGATTAAGTGGCTGAAGAAGCTGTACATCTCCTTATCTACTGCATTCCATTGACCAAATGAGGAAATACAGACTTATGTGACCAATCACAACATATAGAAGGTGGGATTTGGGGGATTCTTTGTTTGAAATGTATAAAAACTGTAAGCATTTTCAAGGCTCTGGCGATATCCTGCTGTGAAATTTGGTTCACAGACCAGGATGGGGTCCACTTCTTGAGATTCTAATAAATAATTCTGCTTTCTATGAGTGATCTCTGTAGTAGTCAATTTGAGTAGGTCTTAATCCAGTACTGTTTATGATTAGAGAGTGAAGAATTAATAAAATCCAAAAAAAGGTCCCTCATGCTTTCTGAAAGTTAGATTGCAGACTGGATTAAATAGCTACACACAGTATATATACAGAATTATTGTTATTAATTCTTCATTTTTAAAAAGAATAATGAATCACAGGTGATATCTTGACTTGCTTGTGAATTGGATTTAAATGAAGCAGAATTGCACAGAATCATCAGCCTTGCTCTCATAGAGTCACTGAAGTCTATTGGCAAGACAAAAGTCAAGACCACTGGCAATAGACCAAGATGCAGTAGATGACCTTGACATTTTTCATGTCTGACCAAGCACTCCATAATGCTTACTTCAGCCATCTTCATGGCTGTTGGAACAAATTTTTCTCATTTCATAAAGGGAAGTCTTCATATAATTGGGATAGACACTTCCCTAATTCACTGATCGATCTGAGGTCTATCTATTACTTTTAATCTGGTTTAGCCCCTCTGCAGAGATAATTTAACTAGTGTATAGTTGTGCATGCCAAGTTTCTTGAAGCCACAGGTGAAAATGCCAAGTAGATGCCAAAGGTAGATAAGCAGCCCCGAAAAAGGAATGAGCAAACCTTCACACCAGAGTTCCTAGTCCTTTCTGAAGATTCCCCATAGTCCTATTATATATAGACTACAAAGAAGGTAACTAGAGGGAAAGGCACTAGCAGCATCTGAGGGGACTGAGAAGTGCTTCCTACAGAAGATGATATCTCAACTGGGTCTTTAAGGAAGTTGGAATCAAATGAGATCATGTGCACTTTGTGGATTGTAATGTGTTATAGTCCTCCTTTGGACCTTTTTCATTTTTTTTTTTTTTGCTTCTCCGTTAAAGTGTCATCATCGTTGATGTCATCATCTACATCTATCTATGTCTGAATAGTATTTGTCTGGTAATATTTGTTGAAAGGCAGAATGAAAACCCCAGCCCTAAGGTAGTAGTCAATGTGGATTCTGTTTCACCACTTAAGTAATATAGAAGAAATCAATATTAATGCCTATTTCCAGACCAGTATATGACCAATGTAATTACTATTAAAATGTCAGAAACCATGTACCAGGATAATATTCAAGCTATCCATGCAATTTATAAGATTTATCAATAAATATTTTAAATGCCCCCAAGAAATAGGGAAAAATATAGTGTTTGTGCAGGAGGATTCCATTAACATTCATTCTTAACAGCTAAAACCTAAGTCAAATAATTCAGGTTAAAATATAATGTCCAATGTATGAAGGTCCTATTCACTTACAGCATGTGTGCCAACGGAAACTGTGTGGGGCAGCAAGTTTACCTCTCCTCATCTTTTAGGTCTTGTCATCCCAAGAATTCAGTTGGAGGCTTTGGTCTGTTTTGTTTGTTCTTTTCAATTCTAGGCAGTCCTTGGACCTCAGAGCTGAATCCATGGTGCCCTTGGAATCAGAATTCCATGAAAGTTCAAAGTCAAGATATCTGGACTTGAGCCTGGAGCAAGAAGTGTGGGGAGGGGATTACTTTGAAACTGGAATTTGGTAGGACCACACCATTTTGGAGCTAAGTTAAGCTATGAATCTAATATTCTTTCCCTCCCAAAAGACTAAGGTAATATTGGGGAGAATTATGTTCCCTAGATATTGGGATAGAGTCTTTATATGTTTGTTCTTATTATACCTTTGAAGTAAATATTACTTTGTAAAAGCTAAATGAAATAAAATATATTTTACAAAGTGGAATCCATAATGCCAAAATTCAATTTCACCTGTCTGGGCTTTAGTTCAATTGTTAAATGAGGGGATTGAACTAGATAATCTCTAAGGTCCTTCCAGACTTAGCATTCTATAAGTCTACCTACTTCTGGAAGCCAATGATTTATAAGTAATTAGTAGAAAAGTTCATTAAGAACATCAGCATGGGTGGGCGTTTATATTTATGTGTTTATGTACTCTGCACAATGAAGGTATCTATAGCTTCTGGGTATTGATATTTAGTGCCTGATAGAGGGTGATTCTAGCTAGGACCATTATAATATTGTAGTCCCATAATTATTGATGTAGGAAGCTCTTAGTACTAAGCAATAAGAATTCATAATTTTGGCTGAGACATTTTGTACAAGAAAAGAGATAGTATGAGTCAATGAATCAATTTCCCCAAAATGATTTTGAGTGCTCAGATCTAGTTAAATAGATAGACATGGTGCCTCTTTTGAGCTGTTTAAAATCTAATTCAAATCTAAATATACAAGGCATGAACAGCAGTGCACAAGTACCTTACATTAGTTAATTAATCATATCTCTGTGCAAAAGGGTAAGTACTATTTCTGGGAAAAGAAAGATTCATAGGAGTTTAAAAAAAAGGAACACTACTTCTGATAGAATATCCAGCTCAACATTTTCAATCCCAAGTTGCAATAATAACTTAAGGTCAATTTTGCATCTTGGAATTCACATCTTTGAATGGGAAAGTTGAAGAATAGTCTAGCATACAGGCTAAAGATAAATAATAGCAAAGGGAAGAAAAGATGAAAACTGGGGAAGTTGAGAGGCAAAGAGAAATGTTGGACATATCAAGAGCTCAGTGATTTACTAGGAAATACATAAAGAGGACATACTTGAAGGGAAAAGCTTGCTTTTATAGATTTCTAAGGAGCTTTATAAAGGGCTTTTCCTGCTGGCCCTTAATATCTCTTCAGACTAGTGCTATGGAGAACTCAATGTTATTCTGACTTCATACATCAGGAAACTAAGGCACATAAATATATACCCAGTCAAATCAAGAGGATCATTTATCAAGTGAAAGAAATATAATTTTTTATTAGAGGTCTGACTGAAAAAAGTTTCATATTCCCTTGAATTATATTGTTGTTGTGGAAGACATCATGTAGAAGACATTGTAGAGGGCATTGTCCTATAGAGGACACCCTAAGCCAAGGCTTTAGACTAACCAGTTCATGAAAATTACTATCATAAACATTTTCTAAAATCACTAACATTAGCACTTTTAGACTTACTAGGCTACAAAAAGAACACTTGCCTTGTAAACTGTTCCTCGAATGCAGATAACCAAGTAAATTGCTGTTTTGACTAATTCTGTTTTTAAAGATCCTGAAAAAACCTGTGTTTTTAGCAATCTTAGTATTTCTAACATGGATTAGAGTCAAAATTTTGGTATAAAAGCTTTGTCTCTTTGACTCCAATTGTCAATTATTTCCCCATGCTATTTGGTCCACCTGCTTTGTCATAATACAGCTTTGACTTAAAGAGAATACAGTGTAAGTGTTCTCATTGACTCCAAACTAACTCCTCTCCCACAGCATTATGCTCCTCTGAGATGTGTATGAACAAACACACATACATATATATACACCTAAAAGGATCATATATTATATATAGAAAAACGAGAAAGAGAGAGAAAGAGAAAGAGAGAGAGAGAGAGAGAGAGAGAGAGAGAGAGAGAGAGAGAGAGAGAATATATCTATAGACATGCAACGACATGAAGTGAGATCTCTAAGGCAGCAGTGAAAATTGAGAAAGGCTTTATCAACCCCAAAGTTGGTGTAAGCCTGTACCAACACCGATTTAGACATATTCCTGATATTTTTTCATCACGGTATTCACTTGCTACCTCAGCCTAAACAAAATATGGGCAGCTTACTATTATTTCCCAAAGCTCAATTTCCTATATCTGGGGTAGTTCCCAAGTTTATAATGTAAGACCACATTCCTTCAGCCAGTGAGGCTAAGGGTCAGTGGTGGGAGGGATCTTTTGCAAGATCGAGGCTAGAGATATGGTCATATCCTCTACTGAGTTGAAGATTACTTGGGAACCACTCCCATTAGCTCAAACTCCCAAGATAAGTAACCTCTTTTCAATTTGAGATCTAGGCCTGGGGCATTGACAATACTGAGTGAATCTCATTCAATTTTGAATTGAATCCCAAGCCTCAGACAGCTAATAAAAGACAACTTTGAACCCCAAATTTTTACAGAAGACCTAAACAGGATTATGCTTGCCAAAGAAGCTATTTTCTTAGCAAGGTGCCCTGCCAGAACTTTTGCCCACATATTCTCTTCTCAGAGCCAATAAATTCCATTTGCCACACAGATTTTAGGTTTGCAAATTCTTTCACATAGAACCTGCACCTCAGAGCAGAGGGGAATCTTCTTATACTTATACTCCTTATACACCTTATACTCCTTATCCATACTGTGTCTGTTGCACAGTAATACATGGCTGTATCCTCAACTTTAAGGGAATTCATTTGCAGGTGCCACATGATGTAACTATTGTCCCTGGAGATGGTGAATCGGCCTTTCACAGAATCTACATAGTATATGGTTCCTCCATTACTATTAATATATGACATCCATTCCAGACCCTTCCCTGAAACCTGGAGGATCCAGTTCATGCTATAGCTGTTGAAGGTGAATCCAGAAGTTTTGCAGGAAATGTGAAGAGATCCTCCATGCTGTCTCACAAAAGGAAAGGTTCTTTCCCAGAGTAATAGGTACAGTTTTTTGCTAGTTTTTATCCCTAGGGGGGAGGAGTATAATTTGCATGTCTTTCTCTATTTAGGTAAGAAAGAGCAATTTGTCTCCAACTGTGATTAGTCCCTTCTCTGAGCTACAAAGAAAAGTTTCTCCCAAAATTAATTCTAAAAGGTTAGTGAGAAAGTTAATGAATCCAAATATCATTGATAAGGACTCAGAGTCCTTCTCTATCACTCTAATTTCCTCTCTATAACAAGAAAATGCTCATTAGACTTTTCTGTTCCTGATATTTTCCTAGTTAATTCCAGTATCATTTCTAATTAGGATGGCAACTTAAGCCTTTGTCACTTTTTATCTCCAGCACACATTGAATCTACCTATAGATGGAGGAATTTCTGAGACTATTCCTAGGCACCTTTGCTTTCTTATAGGGTTATTTTCTCCATTCTTTTTGGAACTGTATTTCATATTAATTATTTAATCTCAGTCCCATTCATGTTCTCTTATATTCAGGATATGCTCTGCTAGTATAAGAGAGTTGATTGCTAAGTGTTCAGTATGAACATTTATAATTCAGAAATCAGAAATACACTGAAAAACAGGACTTGATTTATAGGGGTTTTTTTTCATTGTTTAGACTTAAAAGAGGGTTAGACAGCATCTATCTAAAAACACCAGAAAGCTTTTATG